>NC_141765.1:66562411-66869616 GCF_982258835.1 Parasteatoda tepidariorum
AATCATAAATCTTATGAAAAAAATTTAAAAAATGACTTTTTATTTTTGTTTCAATTTCACTAATTATTTCATTTTTTATACAAAAATGTAATCATTGTTTTTAAAAAAAAATTTCAAATTTTTTTTCTGAATAATAATAATCCGCAACTGTATTCAAAAATAAAAAATAGAATTGTGATCACTGGATACTAAATTAAAAATGAAGTGATGTGAATAATAAAACCTTGGTAGCGAAAAAGAGAAAAAAATTAAAATGATCAAAATTGAGTTACTGAGGCACAATAGCGAACATTCTTTAAAAAAGTCAATATTTCTTCTATGTTGCTTTTTAGGAAACCAAGTTTTGTTTACACCAAGATTTGCCGTTTTGAATGAACTTTCTAATTAGTTTAAAAAATTAATAACAAAAAATAACTAAGCAGAATTGTGCAAACCATATATATTAAGAAAATTTGGGAAGTTCGTCGTTAATTTATACGACTGTTATATGAAACTTTCTAACTCAGTTTTGATGATTATACACTTTTTCATGGTGTTACAACATCAGGCTAAAAACATTAAAGTCCCTTGTTCGATCCCAGCCAGTGTCTAAGAACATTTCTTTCGCACTAATAATACATTGTTGACCACGGACAACAAACATTCAACTTGCTCATTCCTTGACAGAACGCAGTGCTACATTATTTCGACTCTTTCCATTTCGTCGTGATTCGTTAAACAAATAACTTGATTCACTAACATCACCCGGGACCGAAAGGAAGATATCTTTTACAAGCATACGGTCAGTGGCCATATATTTTAAGCGAAAAATTTACGGTCCCTGTAATTTTACGATCAGTGACTTGAAAATTTTATGCGATTCATTGCCTGTAATCTTATGGTAAAAATTTTTTTAGAGTGTTTGCACCTCTTTCTGCTCATTTCAAATCATCTGCTTCGAACAATAAGAACTACAATAAAGCTGCGTGGTAGGTCATTTAGCACTATTTTTTCCACTTTTCAATTCAATAGCGCTATTTTTGATGCATTTAAAAATTGATACAAGTCACTGTCTGGAAACATGGTAGCAACGAAATGAAAAATATATGTTACAAAGTTACGTTCTGGATAAAATCGGATCTTTTAAATAAACTCTACTTCGGAGCAATAGTTTACTTTTAATCATGTTTAATTTCGATATAAATAGTACTCTCAAGCAGAAATTTAAAATAATGGACTTAAAATATGAAATGTGCATAAAAATGTATTGAATAATAAATAATTTATAAATAAAAAAAGGAAATAACTCAAATGCATTAAAAACACTATATATTTCGGTACTTAAATTGATTTCTAAAGGATTTTCTTTCTGGTGTATTGAAAAAAAATAGGCAGAAAAATAACAGAAAGAATAAAACAACAGTATCGAATGTGAAATGCAATAATCTTTCCATTAAACAGTAATCTGAATAGTTTGTATAGTTAATTAGAACATAGGACTGAAATATTTAAGTCTCAATGTTTTTTTTTTTTCAATACTTACTTCTCTTCATTCTTCTTCAAAAAAGGATCACATAAATGTTAAAAGTATTTCTTTATAGTTAGAATGTAATTGCAAATGTTCCTTGTAAAGTTTTTGTTTGTACTTGGAAGAATTATTTTCCTTTTTTTCTTTTGATTGATAACGAAATAAATCTGAAGTGTATTTTTTTGAGCTGAAAGCCAAACAGCGGAAAAGAAATTTAAAGAAATGGTAACTAAGAGGTATTTCCGTGATAATTATATTTTTTCCATCGAGTTGTTAATTTTCCTACTTCTCTCTAAGGGGGTTACGATTCAACATAAAAAAAACGAAAAAAAAACGAGATTCCGAAATTTAAACACAAAAACTATCAAGAAAAACTGCAACACAATTATAAAAACATAACACACGATATTAAACCTCAGTCTAGCGTGCTAAGTAGAACTATTTTAAAATAGTTTAATAGTTTCAGTTTGAGGTTTTTGATTTTACAAAATTTATTTACTTCGAATAGATAATTCATATAAACAAAGTTAAATTTAGGGGATATCATTCCTTAAAAATAAATATATGGGAATATTAAAACTAATCATATCATTTTATGTTGAAAACTGAATGGTATAATAATTGCAAAATGGGTGGTGATTAATTCTATCATTAAGAGCTCATTTGCTTTAAATAACTTAACGAAATTCATTTCATTCTTAGGTCTTTTCTCCTGACTCAGTATTTTGGTAAATAAAAATACGCAATTTAATGTGATTGTAAAATTTTTATGTCGTTTAACTTATATTTACTTCCATCATTGTTACGAAATATAATTAATATTTAAATTATTCATGTTCGGAAAATAAACTTTGGGTTAATGTTATTTATAAACCAAGTGGATGTATGTGCCGGAAGATATTCTAAAAAGTTTAAATTTTTTGTTTGAAGCCACGTCTGTTGCAAGTATAGAAAATTCATTTTCATTTGCATTTGAATGGGAAAATCTGTTTTGTAAATAGCTTTCAGCTAAAATTTTTAAGTTTATGTTCTTAAATTTCCTTAACACTTTCATTCGCTAAGCTCTTTAACTTGGTGAAAATGGATTTTAAAGACATTATCAAAACACATACACTAAAAAAATACTGAGAGAATTTATTTATTTAACAGAATCTCATTATTCTTTTGACAGCGCTTACCTACTGAAACTATACTATACTTTGATATTTACTTTTAAAACAGAATTTAGAAAAAAATAGTATTATCATTCTTAATGCGAATGTTAATTGTAAATATTTTAAGTAAATAATGGCTTAATGGAATAACCCTAAAGAATGTCAGGCTAATTATAAAATGTCAGATGATTTTTAATTAGCCAGGTGCTTCCAAAATAACCATGACATATGCTAAAAGTCATACTTTTCGGTTTTACTTACGTCATATAAATTTGAGTTCAAGCTTTCTATATTATGGTCCCTTTACGACTGCAGTTACATTATTAAAATTTCCATTCTAAAATTACAGTTTAATAACTGGTGGCAGTTTTCCCATCTAATTAACCGTCAAGTTTTTCATTTACGCTTACAGCCGGTAAAATTTAGAAAACCTTTATTATAAAACTATACAATTTTATAACCATTTACAACTAGCATGGTTTCAAAATAGTAAAAATGAAATTTTAATGGATATTGGAGTTAGATTAAGTTAGGATGTTCGTTAAGTAATGAACATTGAAGTTATGTTGCAGTTAAGCTCTTTCTGTGTCAAATAAAACTTGGAACGCTGCTTAATTAATTTATCTGGTGGTGCCAGATAGCATGAGAAATGGGAAATACTAGAGTATCCAGTTTCAAGGAATTAAATGGCTTCATAAAATGGGCCTAGTTGGAGCGGATCAAATTCTAGTTGTTTAACCATATTTGATGAAAGTAGTAAATAGACAATTTTTCTCGCAGTTAACAGTCAGAATACTATTTTTTTTAATAATTATTTGACTGTTCTGGTTGAATATGATAAATTAACAATTGAATAAATTGTTATTTATCTATTTTTTTCCGAGAAATTTCTAAAAATAAATTGGTTTTTGTCGTTACATCTTTAACTGAATTGAATTTGATAGTTTTCATATTCATTCATATCTAAAGAAAATATTAAAAAGGAATTACTTATCCTGTCACTAGCGTAGTGTATCACTAATGCAGTGCTCTAATATATTTTTATTAACGTACATTTCCATGAAATGTAACTTATCAGAAATTGAAGATGTGATTAAATATTTCAAGTTTTGTGTGCTTTCCAAACATGATTATGTCTAACTATTTGGTAAGTATGCAAAATAGTATGCTAAATATAGTGAATTCATGACATGTTCGAAGAGGAATATATATTTTTTTTGTTGATGTTGTTTAAACAGAGATTTCAAGGATCCAATTTTTATTTAGGATTCATTTAACCTATCAATTAGTGTAGAGTAAACCAACCAGTGAAGGAACATTTCATATATATTGATTAAAAATAAGAATTTGAAAGTTTTTCTTTAGATTGATTGGTAACAATAGCTTACAGCCAAAAAATAGGAAGTCATCTAGCAATGTTTTGGATTAACTGGTCAAATAGACTTCTCTGGAAAATTTTCTGAATTTGTTATTATCTCTGCAACACCTTGTTTCTTTGAAAAAATTATAAGGTGAGTGTTTGTATTTATATGTTTAAAGTGGAATCAATTGCATGTAATAATTTTATTTTTCTCACTGTGCAAAAGAGAATTCAAAATACAGTTATTGAAGCAGTTATTAAGCATCATAGCATAATAAAGTACTGAGATAAGGGGGTGTTTATTCACTGGATCACCAAACGATGAAAAACCAGTGAAGGAACTTTACTGGGTTTTTTTCTAAGTTAATGAAAATAAAAGATAAACTTCAATTTTCTTGCACTTTTAGTGATGTTCCGCATCAAAAGTATGTTAAAAATACGAAAAACAACTTCTAACCAGTGAAGGAACAGGTATGTTCCTTTACTGGGCATAGATTTCCCAGTTAATGAACAGTATGTGTTAATATCTTGACACTTTAATTTTCAATTCATGATTACAAAAAAAAAGTTAACATTTTCCAAGTATTTATATGTTATAATTTCAAGAATAGGCTTGCTTTCAAATATTTGTATAGCTAATAAATTCATAAAGAGCATTAAAAAATAACCAAAATTAAGTGTTCCTTTACTGGGTGTTCATTCACTGGTAAGAGCTGTTCCTTCACTTGGTCTTTATACTACTTGTTATTTGAACTTCCAAAACTTTAGAACAATATTATGTAAGTTCTCTACAATTTTTTTTTACATAATTTGCAATTAGTAACAAATATGTTGACACTGTCATCTAACTAAAATTACGAATTTTGAAATTAATATGATTTTGTAAAAGGCAAGCGAAGCTTAAGTGTTCCTTCACTGGTTAGTTTACCCTACACAGTTTATTATTCGGTTCTATTTTAAAAATACCAAACTAATGAAAACATTACTCGACTTAACTTTTTTGTTGGGGCATTTACATATAAATAATATTTCCATTAAATTTTTTTTCAACAATAGCTAGTGTCAAGTATTTAGTTGAGGAAATAGCCTTTTTTTTTTAAGTCCGATGCTTTGAAGTCATACATTCCATAAAACTGAACAGAATGAAATTTGCAGGGTACATTTGCCGCTTAAATACAATTAGCTAAACATACAAAAATTTCAAACTAAACAAATTTGGTTGAAGAGTTAGAGGACATCCAAGACTTCGTTTTCCTCTACAGGGATTTTAAAGCAAAGTAGTAAACTAGCAAAACCTGGCAACAAAGAGCACAAAATGTTTTAAAGAAGGCAGGAACCACCCCTGGCTGGCATGCTAATGATGATGAATCTGAGGAGAATCCATAGATGGATTTCGTTTAAATTTGATGAAGCATAAATATAAATAATACATTTATACTAATTTTTTAAGTTAAAATAACTCGCATGCTTTATTTAAAAATTTCCAGTTTTAAAATATTACGCCTAAAAAAATTTTAAACTAAGTTATATTTTATTTTTTAAAGTGAGTTAGTTTGTTCCTAATTGCACTCACCATCCCAAATACAGAAAAGTTTTATTTCTTATTTCGAGAAGAAATCTTTTAAACTTTACTTCAGTAACTATACACAAAATTTGAAGAAAAAAAATCTATAAATAAAAAAACATATTTATTTTCCGAGACTACTAAGAGTTGCAGTACTAGATATTTGCCTCTGATGCACTTTAACCACATCCAAAAATTTCATAGACTAGTAATATCTCGAGAAAATATATTTTTTCTTTTTACTTTTATGGTACTTGTAGAGTTTTTCTCTCTTACTTTTATAGATTCTCGAGATAAATACTCAAAAACTAAGTTTTTCAAATACGTAGAATTTGTTGCTGATTGTTCGATTATTGTTTTTATTCTATTTTATTCTGTTCTTTATTCTATATTATTATATCTACTATTGTTCTATTATTGTTTTAATTTATTTATTTTACAATAATAGAACAAAGACTACTAAGAGTTGCAGTACTAGATATTTGCCTCTGATGCACTTTAACCACATCCAAAAATTTCATAGACTAGTAATATCTCGAGAAAATATATTTTTTCTTTATACTTTTATGGTACTTGTAGAGTTTTTCTCTCTTACTTTTATAGATTCTCGAGATAAATACTCAAAAACTAAGTTTTTCAAATACGTAGAATTTGTTGCTGATTGTTCGATTATTGTTTTTATTCTATTTTATTCTGTTCTTTATTCTATATTATTATGTCTACTATTGTTCTATTATTGTTTTAATTTATTTATTTTCATGGCTAAGAATTCGGATTTTTTGTTACACTTATTAATGACCAAGGAGCCGAGTTCAAGGGTAGATGGAAAATAAATGGAACTTTTTTACTCAAACATATTCTCAGGAATTTATATAATTAGAACATAAATTATTCACATATTCTAATATTTTTTAAGCAAAAACTCAAAGGAGTTTCTTTATTCATCCAGTTCCTGTTTGAGTAAATATACCATTTTACTAAGCTAATTTGAAATGTAGCTATTTTATTTCAAATTTCAGAGATAAGATAAGGGCCGGGAGAGCCTGGTCGGTAGGGCGCTGGGCCCATGTCCGAGAGTTCGCGGGTTCGAACCCCACCAGTCGAAGACTCCCCGTGTAGTAAATGGTGACTGATGCACGTTAAATCTGTCGTGTCGCAAAGTCCTCCATGTTCCCATAACAAATCAATACCTCTGGGGGTACTGGATCTCTGATTCAGATCAAGATTCCCAGATTCCCTGATTCAGATCAAAAATTACGATCTGGGGATGAATGAATGGATGTATGAATGGGTCCGCCCTATAAACGGGTGTGACGTATGGGTGTGGCAGAAGTTGAATTCTTGACCATAGATGGCGCCACTGGAAAACAAGAACAATCGCACCCCTCCACCTAAACAGGCATAAGTCAACAACAGAGATAAGATAAAAAAAATGTACAAGTACCGCACTTTTTTATATAGCAAAGATTTGCCTCTTGCTTAACAAATTTTATGAAATGCATGTATTGCAAATAATGCATTTTAAGAATAGCATTGAAAAATTTTATATGTTAAAACAGTTAACTCTTCTATAGATTTCGTTTAAACTCAACATGATAATTTTCATGATTTTCAACATGATTCGACTCAACAATTTTCTTTTTAATTCATCATGCAAACTTTCATTTTTCCGTTTCTGGTATTATTTCATGCATCACAATACGTATTCGTGACTGATAAATTATATGAAGTCAGTACAAAAAAAAAAGTGATTTATTTTTAATAACGTTTGAACTAATGATCATATTTTTACAGATCTATTTGTTTCGTTTATGGTAATAAAAGAACAGCTTGAGAGAAGTTAACTAAGTCTAGCTAATTTTAAAATGTATAAAGTAATTGGTAGCTGTTATCTAATTTCTCCGATGATACTTTTTATTGATTGCTGAATTTTAGATCATTTAGTAAATTTTAATTTGATTTGATTTTAATATTTTGATAAAAGACAATTAAGGCCAATTACAATTATCTACTCATTTAAAAAATTACATTTTAACAGTTTTAATTTGAATAACACCTATCTTTTTGTTTAAGATTTGTCATATAACTTTCATGACAGGTGTTTTATTGGCTCTTACTCACTAATGATAATAATATTGAAAAACTTCTTTATACGAATTTAACACTTTTTAATTAAGAGTTAAATTTTCTAACTCGAATTCTGAAGATTGCTTTAAAAGTGATAAAATCAATAACTCTCAAGTGAATTTTTTACATATTTTATAAATTTTTACATATTTTAAAAATAAAGTCCATCCATGAAGTTAAAAAAAAATTAGCGACAGGTTTATGAAATAATTATAGAATTTAAATTATGCTACTTTACTTTCAAATACCATAATTTTTGCTTATCTATGCAGTTAATTGATCACGCTCAAGCTTAAAATATTCTTAAAATACTAAATACTATTCTTAAAATACTGAAATTTTAAAAGTTATCATGAACCTTTCATTTACCTGATTTACTTGTTAAAGAATATTTTTCAAAAAAAATTGTGAGAAGGAAAAAAAAATTAGTTAAATTTTCGTAAAAAAGCCACCTGAACCCGATTGAATTCACATGTAATCTAAAAATACATAAAATGTTCCGTATTTATGTATTTTTAGAATTCCTATTAAAGAGGAAGTGAAAAAAGTAAGTTTAAAAATCAAAATTTAAGTGCAATATGCAATCCAAAATAGGTAAAATCATTATCGAAAACGATGAAATAATAAACTTTAAAGACTGCTTGATTTCTTGATGAAACTGAACACTGAAAAAAAGGCATGGTCAAAACTATCAGAATATGGTAAAATTTACCCTGTTTCTCTCTCTAATGGAACACCGAAAAGCTCGGTAATTTTTCGCGCTTTGGTAACGATTTTGGTAAAATTAACAAAAGAATATGGTTTTATTATATGGGATGAAATTTGGTAATTTTTCGCGCTTTGGTAATGATTTTGGTAAAATTAACAAAAGAATATGGTTTTATAATATGGGATAAAATTTTGTAATTTTATCACGTTACCTTATAGCATGGTCTAAAAACTATCTATTTGGTTAAATTTACTTTTCAGTTATGTATTTTTTACTAAATTTGTAGTAATAAGAACTATAATTTTAAAAGGCATAATTTCTTGTAAACAGTTATCATAAGAACGGAAAATTTACAAAATGAATGGTTTTAATATCATATATTCTGGCATTTATTAACAGAACTATGCTTTTTTTCAGTCTTTTTATAGACCAAACAGTTTATTAATTTGACCATAATTTTTTTTCACCTTGAAAGTAGTAAATGTGGAACATATCATGAGTTCGTTAGCGGTGGTAAAAAACACACAAGTACTAAATATGATTTCTATTCATCTTATTTTTAATAAAACAATTTATTTACCTCTCTTTCATTTTACGTTCTCTTTGTTGAAGGCATTCAATGTTCAGTCGAGATTGACTCAATTCTGATTTTAAAACATCCACTTCTCTTGTAAGAGCTGAAACTTTCCATGAATCTTGTGAAGGTACAGATGAGTGACTGCTGATTGACAATTGAGTACTGGGTGTCGGGGAATTGGACAGTTTGAACACATTACGTGAATCTACTGAAGCAATATCGATTTCGCGGCAACGGCGTGAACCTGTTAAAGTGAAATGTGATATTTTAGAATTAGCATTGCTTATTATGCAGTTACCAGAATTAGCTCTTAAGATATAAGTACTAGCATACATATATTTCCGTTACTTTGTTCATATTTTAACTCAAAGATCAGGAAAATTCATATAAAAGTGTTAGAAAATTTAAATAGTTCCTTTGTCAGAAAAAATTTCAGCTACTATGGAAAAAAATTTTGCCGCTATCATAGTTTAAAATGGTCAAACGTTTCAAGTAAAATTTAAAGTAAGTTGCTTCACTCTCATTAAAGTCTTATCATAATTTATATACAGTGACAATTATTCAGGAATGTAATTTTATTGACAAAGTATGAACTTTCAGAATAATGAATGAATATGTCTTTGTATCTCTTCAATAGAGACAACTTAGTCGAATTAACATTTTAGTTCACTAAACAAATTAAAATATTGTTTCAGCATTTAACAATTCAGTTAAACAATTAAAAAATTAACTTTCATTATGATTAACTTTCGTTCAAATGATCCGATATTCACGCACTGCTAGCAAATTTCAATGGTTCAAAGATTTGATTTCAAATAGACAAAATAATTAGAGCTATTTATTTAGACAAAATAACGAACTTTTTTCAAAAAAACATATCTTTTTTTAAAAATATATTTGGATTTTGATCATCACACTATGGAGTTTCGACACAATCTGAAAAATATGGCCACACCCCTATAGGCCATATCCTAATGAGATATGGCTTATTTATATCATATTATTATTTTCATTTATTACATTATTATTTTTTTACATTATTATTTTTTTACATTATTGTTATAATTTATTATATTACTATTATTATTTATTATGTTATTATTTATTATATTATTATTATTATTTATTATGTTATTATTTATTATATTATTATTTATTATGTTATTATTCATTATATTATTATTTTCAAGGCCATATACAATTAGGATATGACCTAGAAAATGGTCAAAAATTTGGTTCCTTTAATGCTAGCGTCACTTTTTGGGTATTTCACCACATCTCGGGAACTTTTTAAGCAAGTCGAAAAAAGGTTTGCACTCAATTAAGAAATTCGTTTTAACAAAGATAACTCATAATAAGAAATAATTTTTGAGAATTTTATTTAAAAATGATCAGAACATTTTTATTAATTAACATTTTATTAATTTTATTTAAAATTTATTTATTTAAAAGTGATCAGAACATTCTCAAATTGTAAAGTAGAAATATTTTTATATCATTTTAAATTATGTAATTTAAAATCAGAAAATCCAAAATTTAAGCAAAATCTTTTCAACAGTTCTTTAGTTGGAATTTAAGAAAAGTTTTATTTTTTAATTACTTTTTTCTTTTTTCTTTTAAATTTTTGTTTTTGTCCTTTAAAATCACAGAGTAAAATCTTTAAAAATAAAAATATTTCACAATTCAAAAACTTTTCAACCATTATTAAATAAAATTATAGAAAGTAATAAATAAAATTATTATCTTTGTATAAACGAATTTTATAATTGTGCGTAAAAATTTAATTCAATTAAAAACTTCTTAAATTGCGAATTACGCAAAAAGTGAAACTAATATTAATGGGCTCAAACCTCCAACCACTCTCCTGAGTTAATCCATTGAGTCATATTTTGCAGATTACAGCTACCCCTCATTTGTTGATAGTTAAGAATCCGAACTTCGTTGCAGAAAAAGTTATATGTTTACTTAGAGAATCTCTGTTCTTGAGTGATCTTCTCTCTTAAATTAAGAGTTGGTGTTAGTTATTTAGCTTATTTGAAATCAACCATTTGAGTCAATAAGATTTTCAATTGATTGAATATCAATTATTAGAATGAAATTTATTCAGGGTGATTTTTTTTCTCATTGTACAGTTCGTAGAAAGAAACAATTGAATAGCATTTGACCTATATCAACAAAGAGAAAACATCCCTGATCATGATTGATCTGTAAAAACCTTATACAGATAAAATTCTTTTATGCAGAATTCGTGTCTTCATAAGCCTGATAGTGGACTTTATATCAGAAAGACAAGGAATCACAGAAAATCACTGTTTTAAAACTAAGATCATAAATAAAATTTAACTTAATATAAACTTCTTCAAGGAAAGGAATTAAATTATTGTTTTACAATGAAGACCTTGGCCTATTGGTATAATATGATATGTAAACGCAGATCTTCAGGCAAAAAGCGGAACAACTATGCCCCAAGCAATAGAAATCATTACATCTAACACACTTTAAAAATATGTAATTAATAAATTTAGCGAAATAAATAATTGCAAGTTGTTTATAAAATCAATAGGCCAATTATGGGAAAACATTCAAGACAGTTGAAAATCTCTTTGTAACCAACTCCGTAAAGAAGCAGTAGCTAATTTCAAGTTCCAAGCATGACTGCTTATCAGAACACAATATAAAAATTCTCTCCACCAAAGCATGCCCAATTTGCAACACAGGTAACTTGAATTTTGATCACCTCTTACTGTGCAAGGAACTAGATAAAAACTCACAGGAAAGCACGGATGTAACCTAATTAAATTGGGGGAGCCGACAGGACTGTGTTGAGGTCAGGGAAATGGACATGCATTGAAAAGGTTCTGGGTTCCAATCCAGGACAAGGCATGGATGTTCTTTCATTCTCTGTACTATCTGTTCTTAATGTGGGAGCCACGCTGGCCCACCTAATATGTGCCCCTGAAAGAGTGGCCAACAAATATGTCCTGTAAAATACCTGAATTGACGAAATGTTAGCACAGGTGGGCATTGGAAATAGAAACAAAAATATTGGGAGGTAAGAATTTATGTGAAATATCATTAATTGAAGATCTTAACTTGTTCTTTTTAATTTATTGTTTCAAATATTTTTATTGATCTAAATGTTTATTGTTCATTTCATCCAAATTGTTGAATTGTTAAATTTTTATAGTTTCTTTGTTCTGCTTAATTGTGATGCAGTGAATTGTCAAATTTATATGGATTGATTTTCTAGTAAAGCCTTATGAAACACAAAAGCCTGATAGCATATTTTCAGTTTCTTATCTACGCACATTTATTATGTAATATTTGCTAGGAAAAACAAATTTAACTCTGCTTTTTTAACTCGCACAAATGAATAATTTACAATTTCCGAAAACAGATGCTATTCATTTTTTTATAACTGGCAAGTTGTAGAGTGACAAGTGTTATCATATAATTGAGTGATAAATAGTTCATCATTCAAAAATAAATAGTTTATGATGAACAGTATTTAATTGCAAGTAAATCTAATATTTAATTAGTAAGTATTAGTTCCCTCTTCTAAGTTTCTTTTTCCTAAAAAATAAGCATTAATTAGTTTTTGAATTCAGCACATCTTAAAAAAATATTTTTTTGTACAAGTTTCGAAATATAATCTGATTAAAGAATAAATAGTTTCATTAGCTTACAAAAAAAAAAAAAAAAAAGAAAAAAAAACACTGTGCAGGATGCAAATTTTTTATCGCATTTATGCAAATACTTTATTTTGCCTAATCTGGATGTAGGGATTTCAAATTTTAATTACTTCAGCTCCTAAAGCTACAGATTTTTAAATGACATTTTTAGTTTAATTTTTGTCGAAATGTCGACATTTAAAAAACTTTATGTACAACAGGGGTCGAGTTGATACAACAAACTTCTAGGGGAGCTAGGGAACATCTTCAGGATTAAAATTTTTAAGAACCCATGCCCGAAAATATCATTTTACGCGGCTAGATGCTTCCATATTATGACCTGTTCAGAAATACATGAAGAAACATTTGATAATAAGGAAGCTCTCCTAGCGGCGTATGATGACATTTGTAGACATGAGTTCCTATGCAATTTTAATCCTGATGATGTGTCCAAACTGCCCTAGAAGTTTGTCGCAACATTTGTGCAATCCGTTGTTAGAAATAACGTTTCTAAAGTTGTACATTTCGACAAAAAATAGACTAAAAATGTCATTTATTTGTCTATTTTAGAAGTCTTTAATAAGATTTACATAAAGATAACTCTCTGATCAGCGATTACTAAAGGAGTGACTGCTTGTTTCTACACTAGGACCTTGGACTATCAGAATACGAAACTTTCCTTTCCGCATAGATGGCAGGACCACATCACTGCTTAACACAAAAAAAAAGCTCAGTATTTCTCATTTCTCGCGATAGATGGCTCCACTAGATATACTAGTTAATGCCTGGTTCACTTTACGAAATTCAGCCACAACCTAACTTTAATGTCCATAACGTAAGGAAAAGCCTAACCGAACTTAACTTCAATGCTCAGTTAAATTTAATCTTTGCGGTTTTCAAACCATGCTAACTGTAAATGGTTACAAAATCGTATAATTTTGTATTCACGATTTTTTAACTATACCAGCTGTAAGCGGTTTCAAACCCATAAAGGTAAAGAAATATTCCTAACCTTAAATTTTACTGTCAATTGTATGTACAGACTGCTGGGGGTTGTTTTACCGCCATTTTAGAATGAAAATTCTGACAGTATAGCATGAATTTTATTTCGGGATGTCAAATTTTTTGACGTTTTAATTTCTAACTTACGATAATTTCAGTTGAGAATCTGTAGGCGCATGCAGTAAAATGAGTGGATGCAGTAAAATGAGTTAACAAAAAATAATAAGTAAATAAATAAAACTGTACTTTACACCAAATTTATGTTCCACTGCACAAAAACCAAGGATGGTTTCCGGTGCAATGAACATCGACTTGGTGAACAGTAAATGCCTCCATGTTTGTTATTCAGCAACACTAAAATTTATAGTTAAATATAGTACAAATAGCTTGAAATACGCTCAGCTAAAAAACTCGTTTATTTGAAGTTTAAACGTAAGTAGAAAATTTTTAAGGCTAAAATCTTAATCGAAATAATATTAATAATAATCATAACCTTTTTAAACCGTAAAATTAGCAAATTTTATCAGCTTTTGAACTATGAAATTTTAAATATAAAAAAATAAAGAAATCAATTGAATAGTTTCTGAGACATAAAACTTTAAAAATATCGTAATTTAATTTTCTTTTTAAAAAAATCTATTCTACAAATTCCGTTCAAATTGTATTTTTTTATTTGAAATATAATAATTTAATATGCTTCAAAAAGTTCAATTCAAAAAGTTTTTGATCATCATTATTAAATCGTGTATTAGAATATAATAAATTATAATAAAAAACTTTCTTTGCTGTGGACTTTTTTTTGATTGACCAACTTACATCATTTTGTGTAAATAATTTCTGACTCAAGGTAAATTATTCCAGAGATAAGCAAAAACTGAAACTCACACTGTCGCTTTATTGACTAAACAACTGGGACCGTATTTTTCAAATTGCAATCGTATATTATATCTAATTTTTACTACCAAAAATTCAAATCCAACCATTCAAATCCATATTTATGTTTAGAAAATGTTTTTTTGTGTTTGACTTCGTAACTTTATTTAACGTCTACACGAATAAATTACCATGTTTAAAATTCACTTCTTCCATAGAGATTGCAAGTTTGTAGGGAAAAACCGACCATTCACAGTTTCAAATTCAAAAGAGATTCACAGTTTCTGTTTTTTTTCCTCATCGCGCAACTTCTTTCAGAAATGAAAATAAAAGTTTCGAGATTGCAAAGACGCTCAAAATGATAAATTTGGTACAACAAAATGCAAGAAAAATTTTCTTCAAATTTGAATTGTTATTTAATATAATCAAAAGATAAGCAGTAAAACAAGAATGACTTTTAAAAGGCGGAGAAGCAAAGTGAATGCAATGAAATAAGTGGTTTCCAATGCCTTTTCTTAGACAAACAAAACGTTTGCAAACAATTTCTGTCCAAAACTTAAATTTCTTTAGAGAGCCATTTATATTTCACTATTATGGAGTATATATTATGGATACGGCATCATCTATGAAGCTAGTAAGATTAAGTCACATATATACTGTATGAAAATATCTACCTCAAAATTGAAAACACATATTAAATCCATACATATTGAAAAAACATTTTTACTCTTAGTTGTATTTTGTTTAAATTTTTCGGCTACAGACTTGCATTTGTGCCTATCATTAGATATCAGCATTTTATTGCATTTAGTAGTCAGCCAAAATTGCTGCACTCTGAAACTAAAGAAGATTTTTAGAAACTGAAGGAACACCAGGATACTTTACACTTGTTCGAGTTTTGTAACTATTACAATTGAAGTCTGAAGCTAGAATTTAAAATTTTTACAGACGAAGAAAATATTGTATGGCGTTGCATGAAGAAGTAATAAAAACTTGGTTTAAAAAAATCGCTGAACCGTATTCCATGAAAATTAATTTTTACCAATGCCTTCAAAACCTTACGCGCTACCGTGGTGGCTCAGGGGATAGAGTGCTTGTCTTTTAATTAGGTAACCCGGGTTCGAGTCCCAGTTGGCTGCTTGATAAGTATTCTGCTCCCGGCTCGTACCGACCACAGGACAAAAAGTCTCCTCAGTGGTAAACGGATCATGGGTCTGAGTCCCCATGCCATCAGGCTAACCATGGAAAACTTTTGTGGTTTTCCTCTCCATGTTTCGCAAATGCGAGTTAGTTTCCTCAAAAAGTCCTCCGCAAAGGCAAATTCTCCTAATACTTAATCCAGAAATAGCAATTGTGCATATGGCTGTTCTTTTGTAGGGAACTGTGAGTGGAGAGACTTTTTATTAGAAATGCTTAGTTAAAGTTTTAGAAAGTATTTTAGACATTCTTCAACTAAATGGCGATACAACAAATATGGCGGCCATTCGATCGTTCAATTACTAGTATTTATGTTTATACTTGACGAGTTTGTATAAAAACTGAGTAAGTATGCTATAGTTACTATTTGAAAGTTCAATAACAGTGTGTAGGTGCAGAAAAATTCTGCGATTCTGATGGTTGTGGAGTCTAAAGGGTCTAAGCTGGTGCTTAAAATTTTAGCATTAACATGACATTTATATTTAAACTGTACTGAGAATAAGTACCCTGGAAATGATACGCAATTATAGAAAAAATTTTTGTTCGAAAATATTATTATACAGCATTGTTTTTCACAAATATTAACCAGCTCAATGTTAATAGTATTTTTAAAAACAATTTAAGAAAATGTAGGATTTACAGAGCAATTTTGTAAACTTATTATTATTTTTTTTTTAAAGATCTCGTAATGTTAGTAAATTTCCCAATCTATCCTTTGTAACTTAAAAGATTGAAACGTGTGTCATTATATCCCAACATTCCATTGCTGTTTTGTTGCATCTCAAATGCATTTAAACTTGTCACTTGAGAAAGATATTGTCTGACTGATAGAGTAAACGAAATAAATAAATTGAAAGCATGATGACCAATAAATATATAATACTTCATATCTGAAACACATTTTGTAATCTAATTAAAACGCAGTTACCACACAAATATGTAATTTTTTTATAACTATATCAACGTTTTGCACAAGAGGAAAATTTCTTCTTTAATGAAATGTTTCTAAACCAACAATTCTTAATCACGTGTAATGGGAATATTATTTCAGAAGAATGTATTTTTATTCTTTGTCTTTTTATTAAATTCATTTTGTCAATAGCTGAATAATTATATTTTTATTCAAATAACTTACTTTAAAAAATGAATTAAACATTTTCAGTATTAATTTTAAAACATTTCATTTCATTGTCACTAAAAATCTATTCAATGTAGCTTAAAGATCTCTAAAAATTAACTAACTTCATAAATACTGGCTAGTTAAAAAATAATGATGATAATAATAAATTACACACCTTCTGATGAATTATCATAGTGTTTTTTCAGCGTACTTTTTGTTGAACTCAGGGAACTACCACCCGTTAAGGAATGATCGCTGCTACTGCCACTGCTTCGATTGCCTCGATTACGATTCCCAAAACGAACTGGAATAAAGAAATTAATCTTATTTAACGAGGTATTATAAAAAATATATAAATACACAAATTCATTTAAGCAATTTGTATAAAAATATAAAAATTGTTTATGCCAATATCGTCAGAAATTTTATGCGTTTAATCTTTTGACAAGATAGTCCCAAAAACTTCCCAGCACCAGAATGGCGCCATCGTTTTATCGAATCAAAATCTCTAAATTTTATCATTTGAATGACGTTTCATTAAGATAAGAATATCCTTGCAACCACATCCCTTTCAGAATCTCCCTTTAAATATCGGGACAGACAAAAATGCGTGGCTTTTTGATATTTGCATGGCTAGATAAATCTGGGCCAAATCCAAACATCCCTGTAATGGAAATCCCATCAATGTAAATAGCAAACGAACACTGTTTTAAATGACTTAAGATCCATTAATAAAATGCCTTTTTAAATGAATTAGCCTAAGTCTCTTCAACTATCTAGCATCTAAAGGCATATTTTATAAATATATATATATATATATATAAACCTCCCTTTCTCGAATTTCTAATAATAGAGCACAAATGTCCAAACAACATAACTTCCTTTATCAGTAGAACTGGCAGATGGAGATGAATTTCGTGAACCCACAGGAAGTAGAGATGAACAGGTTAGGGGTGTTTCTTGGAATTTCGATCACTGTGACAGCACTTCCTCAACTTAAAAATAATACAATGATTCTGGCAGTAAGTAAGGGGTTGATGAGTAGGACGGAGTGACCACCGGGGGTTAGCTTTCAAGCATAGAAAGATAAAATTCTGTTTCACCTCAAAATTGCAACCAATAGATCAAAGGATAATTAGGAGTCTTGGAATGTATGATTGTGTCCTATTATAATGTGTCCTGTGAGATTTGAGATAAACAGGTCCGTTTGTATATATATATATTCTAAGCTGTTAGTGTCACATCTGGAAGAATATGTGAAGAAAATATTTTAAGAGGACATGCAAAAAAAAATTACCTTATACGTGAACGAAGTCATTAACATAAAATTACAAGCTAAAAGGCAAACTAAAATATCCCCTTAAGAAAGCAATAAAGGAGCTAAAAAGAGGAAAACTATCAAAAAGAAATTAAAGTGGAAGCATTTACATACATGGCAGTATCATCAGGGAGTGATATCATGCAGTCAGTAAGTGAGCAGTTTCAACGATTGGCAGTGCAATACTGCAAACAATCTTACCCCCTACTGCTCCAAGAAAAGCAAACCAAACAGAAAGTCAGACAAAGATTAAATACCGTAATCTCCAAAGTCAAAGTGGAAGTGCATAAAATTAGCAGATGGAAAACAGAATTTAGTCAGTTGAAGTTTCGAGCTCCAAAAAGCATATATTGCTGATTCTTTCATCCATATTTCATTGAGTCATTGATTTGCGTTTAGTATAATTCAGTATGAATCTCTGATTCATACTGAATTATATTTCTCATGAGTTTCCACGTGACGAGAATGACATATCTCTGATGATGTTTCCTGCTAATTGGTTTACTGGTTCGTTGAATATTTTGCCAGCTATTTTAAAACGCTTTTTTGATTTACTCACATTTCAAGTATCACAAAATATGTTTTAGTGTCATAGAGTTACATAAAAAATGAAAAAGTTATATTTTGTCAACTATATCATATTTTATGAAAAAAAAAAATAGAAACTTTGAAAATGTCTTGAAGACAAATTGAGAAATATCAAGTATTAAAAAATATTTTTATTGATAATTCCTTTATAGATGTTTAAGATTTGAAAAATCTCTTCTTACTCATTAATCGATTTAACAAATATAATATTTTATTTGTTTTAGTGTGACACGAAATTAAGGTGAACAATATAAATCGAAAATAATATTGGAAGTAAACATTATTTTTATCACTTATTGATTTTTCGCAAAACAATTCATTTAAGCGTTAAGTCTATTTGTTGACCCACTTCTTTAGAATTACTTAAGATTTGAAAAGTGCTTGGTTAAATTGCCCGTATGATTCCGAAGTATTACTATCGTAAGATTACATTTACTAAAGTGAGAAGCAATGTTCTGTATGAAATAGCTACTCAGTTATAGTACACTTAAAGAGAAATACAATTTGTATCACTTTGTATTATAAAATTAAATTGAATGAACATTTTTACGAGCAATTTAGTGGTAAATTCTAGAGTGAATTGAATGAATTTATGTCTAGTTTAAAATGTCCTATTTATTTTTCAAAAGTAAGATACTAAATTATTAGTTATAATTATTTATTATTGAGTTGTGTTATCATATAAAGAATTGAATTTGATATGAGATTATTAGCGCCTCTTATTTCAAATACTCTTATGCAATTTGTTGACAATAACAGCAATGAATATTTAATTTGCAAAAAGTTGCACAGTAATCTCTCTCTCTCTCTTTTTCTATCTATCCATCTATATATGCACCGAAGAGCCATTACATTATGACCACCCTCCATCTATAACAATGGGCTCGCTCAGGTTTTCATGGTTTCTCGTCCAGGAACAATGTTTTCATGGGCCACATTAGGACCCATAATCCTCATAGAACAATCCCTGACGTTTGTAAGCTACTTGAACATAGTTGCAGACCAGGTTCACCCATTCATGGCGACAGTTTTTCCTGCGGGAGATGTTGTTTACCAACATGATAAAGCACCATGTCATAAGGGTCGAATCGTCATGGATTGGTTCGAGGAACACTCCAGTGACTTTCAAGTCATGTCTTGGCCCCCAAACTCACCTGACCTTAATCCAATAAAGCAGTTGTGGTCCTACTTGGAAAACCAAATTCTTGCTGCCATGCTACCCCTTCGCCGCAATGTGAGGGAATTGCAGGACCAGTTGGTGAGCGCTTCGTACCAGATACCTCAGACTACCTATCAGCACCTTGTGGAATCAATGCCACGGTGGGTGCTAGCAGTTTTGAGGGCTAAAGGTGGCCCTACATGTTATTAGCAGGGTGGTCATAATGTATTGGCTCTTCGGTGTATATATATATATATATATATATATATATATATATATATATATATATATATATATATATATATATATATATATATATATATATATATATATATATATATATATATAATATATATATATATATATATATATATATATATATATATATATATATATATATATATATATATATATATATATATTTATATATATATATAATAATAATAAAAATGTATTTAATTAATCTATTTTTAGTTTGCTCACACCAAATTTTATATATTTAAAAGCGATTAGACTAGGAAAATTTTTGTGTCCTGACTATTTACCGGATTTTTTTATTACCAAATAAGTATTCCTTCTCATTTCACGATATAAATAATGTTTTTAATTCAACTGAAATCTGATCACTTGGCGAAAAGTTATACATGCGTCCTGCTCTTTATTTCGTTGTGTAATTTACAATTTATTTCTAGATATTCAGCTATGAGATTTTTTGTGCCTTGGCTCTTTAGCAAATTAAATATGCAATGGACCATCTTAATGAAATCAGATATATAACATAATGATGACATAAATAAAGTTTTTAATTCTACATAAATTACATGTTTATATTGTTAATCAGAACATTTTTTTCACCAACATAATCTCATTATTAAATGTTGTGTTAATATGAATGCTATGTTAATAAATAAATAATGCTGATAATTTAATAATGCTGATAATTTAGTAATGAGATAAAGAAAGTACTATTGATGTTTTGAAATTTATTGAACTTAATAAAATTGTTTTAAAATTAATATTGAAAACTTAACAAAAGATTGTATATAGTATAATATGTGAAGAATAGTAATATATAATTATATGCCTAATTTAGAAACTTAAAATACAAATTTGTAAACAAATTTTTCTTTCAAATTAGCATACAGTAAGAATTGTTTTTCTAATAATAAGTTATTATTAGCTAGTTAGTGTATTAAAACGCCTGCTATTTTAAAAAACAGCATTAGAATCTTATTTCGAAACACTGTTTATGAAAAAAAGAGAGAAAAAAAGCATTATAATGACTACTTTAATGTTATTGATTTATTTTTCTTTTGTGTCAGCTTAAATACAGATTTTTATATTTTTAATTTAAAATGATTCTTTCAATAAGTATTTTATTGAGAGAGAGAAGTAGTTTTTTATTTAATATTAAAGACCTTACCTTTTCAGTTTATGAAAATTCACCTTAATTAATCGCATGTATTACAATTCGAGAGTTTGTCTAAGTTCGCATTTCAACCTTTTTCTTAATTTTCCGGGTCCGGAATTAATTTTTATCATAGCTTAGAGATCTGAAAAGGATGCTTTTCAAAAAGATTTTAAGTATCTGTGTCAAATTTATTCTATCGTAAAATAACGCGAAAATAACCATGTATAACATTTTAAAAATAGCATTCTTTTATTTATATAAAAAAAAACTTCAACGTAGCATTCGGTAATTAATAATTGCAAAAAAATCTCATTCGCATTAAAAAAAAATTTCAAAGTCACCAAAATTTTTAAAGAAAATGAAATGCTTTTTTTTTTTTTTTTTTTTTTTTTTTTAAATTTTTTAATGATTCCACTTGTTTCCATAAATATGCATATGAACCACTTTAAGAGTTTGTTTGATTAGTGTTTCATCATCATTTACATATCCTTATTTATTTTCATTCAAGAAATTTCTTGTCATTTATTATCATTCATTTGGAAAATAAAAATGTATAGCTTTTAGAAAGTTTTTTAGTTGACTAGTACAAATATTTTTACTTTGAAAGACTGCACCCACATTCAATCAAGAAATCCGCCATCTAGTTTGAGAAAAGAACTGCATGTTAGCAGACGATAATTAATAATTCCATAAATATTGGTGCTAATATTTTTTTCAATGCAGATGATTTTTTTCAGGAAAAAAAACTTAAATCAAAAATGTGTGAAAATCATTGTGTAAGAAATTATTATATTTCCTTAGAAAGCACTATATATCATAAAGTTACAGTTTTATTGAACCCAATAAAACGGGTTTGAGAATCTTTAAACCATTAAGCAACGCACATATATAAACAACACGTACACGCACTAAAAAGAAACTGAATAAGAACTGATGATCATAGAAGTGTTTTAATACTGAAAAGGATGAAGCCGTAAACATTTTGTGTTATATATAATATATGAAAGAGAAGATAACAAAAGCGTTTGAAAATAGGATGCTAGTAAAAAATGCTTTTTGACGACGGTAAAGTTAAATTGAAAATTCACAAAAAGGATAAAGTTTTACCTTTAAAGTATAAAGCTATGTTGGTAGCAGGAAGAGTTACATTCTTTTAGGTTTAAAACGGATAGATTTCAAATGAAATTTAAATAAAAATCTTTTCGACTTCAATTTTGATTTGTCTTGTTTTTCTAATTATGGCAACGAAATTATTTCATCAATAAGCTGTATTAAGAAATTAAAGTAGTTTCATAAATTAGGTGAAAAATCAGATAAGTATATGAAGCACTATGTTCTTTTTTACTGAAAACCTATTGTTTTCTATTTATTCTTTGTTTTTAATATAATTAATAGTCTTTTATGCAAAATAATTTACGATGTTTCATGTTTATTTTATTTTATAACCGTCGTTGAACAGTCGACCTAATTTTTGGGGGGTTTATGACTACTAATGCTCAACTCCGTAGCCTTGTAATTTTGAACTCAGTCCAGAAGACAAGGGAACTCCTGGATCAAGTATTGGAAGAAATGTGCCTCTTTTGATTGGACTAACCCGCATTTGCGTTACATGGAGAAGAAAACCTTGAAAACCTCCCATGGTTAGCCTGGCGTCAAGGGGACTCTAGCCCATGATCCGTCTGAGGATATTTCACGTCACAACTGTGGTCTGTGCAAGCCAGATACGGAATTCGTATCGATCAGCCATCTCTGGTATTCGAACCCGGTTCACCTCATTGGAATGCGAACGCTCTATCCCCTGAGTATATCACGGCTCATGTTTTACATTCAGTAAAAAAACAGGTTAAGCAATTATATATAGTAGAGAATTTTTCTTTATTGCAAAAGCACTTGATTCTACATCATTGGCTATCATGCACACCGAATGCAAAAGGTTGGAGTCGTAAAAAATTACAAAAAAATAAATTAGTAATAAACTTTATAACAAGAACAATAAATTCATTAAAACCTAAACAATACTACATTAAAAACCAAAGAAAATCAATCTCAGGACATGAACTGCATAATCTTTGTTGCCTCCCGATATCGATTGTATAAAGGGGGGGGACACTTTGCTAAATTGTGTTTGCCCAAAATGCACAAGGGACTATTATAAATGTTAATGAGGTACCTGGCGAGACAATCATGTTAAAGGTGAAATGCAGATGCGAAGGATAGAGAGGAAGGTTGCTTAAATCCCCAAACTGTACCATCTCTGATTTCTTGAGGAAACATCGTATAAAGAACTTGCTAGTGGATAAATTATGAAGATTTTTCATATGGTACATGTAAAGTTAATTAATTTACAAGTTTTCAGTGTGATTTTTGAATATCCTGTGAAAGGATATAGCAGAACTAAAGCAATGATAGATAATTGTGCAATTTCAAGATAGTGACAATATGGGTGCTAAGATGGTGGTTTGTTTACATTCAAGTACATTGGTGAAATGTGAGTTCCTCTTGTCCGATTGAATGACGATAGCCTATTTAATACCAAGCAAATTTCAATCTCTTATAGTAATTTATCAAGAATTTTGATTGTGGTTGATTATTTCAATCTTCTTATTGGATGAACTTGACAAGTAATAACTGTTTAATAGATTTGACTCATAGAAGCTGTTATAAAATGCACGCATTCATTTTGAATTGTATAATAAAGACATTTATGTTTTCAAAAGACTCACATAAATCTGTCAATTGTAAAAAAATCATAATATTTATTATATATTCACTTCGGTTTATTAAGCCTTGTTTAAATTCATATTTATATTTTCTCTATTCCTATAATGTTTGATTAAAAAGCTATTTTTTTTAAGAAATATTGTATATATGCATTCTAAATATGTGATTCTTGTTTCTTATTGCTTCGTAAAAATAACTTAACTGATTCGTGTGTATCATATCGTACTGTAATAAAAATTTTAGTGTAACTAAATAACAATTTGCTGGTAGCATATTTTCACCAAGTAGAGTAAAATAACATTCTATGCGTATTGAGACACCTAAATTCGTGAGTTTTGTATGGTGTTTCATTATAACACTTTGGTGCAAAGTAGTAGCCATCATTGGTGTTGAAATACGCTAAAATTGTTTACAGTGTACGATGTAAAGAATTTTGGAGAACAGCTGCTATCAAAACTGGTGTTGAGGTAAATTAATTACATTTTTATACAGAGAACTGCACTTATCGTTCAAAAGTTATATAATTAAAGTAAGAATTGTGTGAAAGAATTGGTGTGAATAAATTACTAAAAATGTGCTTGTTTTTAAAACGAAATGTTTTTGCAATTAAGCTCTTAGTAAACAAAAAAATAAAACAATTGCTGCAAAAATTTAAATAAAAAATGTGACTACATTCACTGCAAGCAATTTTAGTTTTCCTCTACACCAAAAATGGTGGCAACAATATACCAAAATTTTTTACAGTGCGATGTTCGGCAGCGCGTAAGATGAAAACAAATTCTTGAGCTCGATTGTGAACAATTATCGTTGACAACTGACAATGTTCAAACTTACATCAAGTGGTGTTTTGAGAAGCGAAAATCATCCATTAATGATTTCAGTAACTTTTTCCATTATCGTTGCTTAAATTTAATTACACCATTTAAAGCAAATTAGAACACTTAATTTGGTATTAATTTGAAGTAATAATCTTTCTTTCGCATAATTTTTTGAGGTTGTTCAACCCCAAGTTTAGAGAGATATTACCCTCATTATTTATAGTGCAGAGAAAAAATAACTGCCTCACTTAGTCAAATTGTCACTAAGAATGTCGGAAACTTTCTCTTTCTTGCAATTTAACGTTCAGACGTTCTTGCAATTTAATTACGCAGCATATCAAAAATATAACTGTTTACATAATTGAAATCAGAATTATATATATATAACTTTTTTTTAATTTTATTTTCTGTTTTTGCATGTTATTTTTACTTATTTTTACTTTTTGTGATCAATTTTATTTGTTGTAATTTTTATAAAAAAAAATTTCGAGTGCTCCTCACACTATTGTATTAATATACTTTGCTTTGGCTCTATTGATACAATATCAGAAAGCACTCTGTTTTGCGGATATAATCGTGTGGGCTGATGAAAAGATTATACCTTTTTTCCAGTTTTTTAAATAAAATTTCAACCTTTTTTTTTTATTTTTTTATTTTTTATAAACTGTTGTTTGTTATTTTTTTACTTATTATTTCCCCCCTTTTTTTTCATATGTCTATAATTTTTCTTTGTTTTATTCCTCATTTTGAACTTATATATATATATTTATTATAACAGAATTTATTACAGAAATAACTCAATAATAAAGTTTTCAGTAATAAGTTTTTTTAACAGATATTTTTAGGACCCATAAATTCCAATTGTTTTAAATTTTACGTTTGAACATTTATGTTCATATAAATGAATGTGCTTTTAAAAAAAATTGAGCTTATATTTCAAAGACTTATGAAACAATTTTTGGGTAAGCAAGATTATCACTTTTTGTGAAAACTTATGTGCAAAATATGTGCTTTCAATAACTGCTCTGGTTAAACTAGTGAGGCTATACACAATCCACAATATAGTTAGTCTCTATATTTTAAGGTGTTAAAACTTAAATCCATTATAAAAATATGTTTATTCAAAGAAATTAACTTTTTATGCTTGACTACTTTACATAGAAGTGTTGTATCGAAGCGCCATGTATAACTCTTATGGATTTAGGTGTTTCACTACACCAGGAATGATTCTTTGCACTTCTTGGTGTAAAGTAATCGCAGTAATATTTTTTATTCTGTAACACTAAAGTAATTCATTAATATGATTAAACTTCATTAAATTATCACTGAATTCACTAGAATTATCACTGCACTAGAATTGTCACTGAATTCATCAGAATTATCAGTGAATTCACTAGAATTATCAATGAATTTACTAGAATTATCACTAAATCCATCATTATGATTAAACTAAATTCCTTAATATGATTCATTAAATAATTCATAAAGCAAGAATCATTAATTTAGGATGCATTTATATAACATTTCTCAAATAAATTTTTGTTGGTCAAACATACACACAACATAGACAGAATATTAATTTTAATTTTAAATTCGAACAAGTCTTAGCAAAACCGAAGCTGATAGAAATAAAATATTACAAATTATTTAATAAAATTGACAGATTTATGTACGAATATTATATTCTTATACGAACATAATTACACAACTAAAAACATACATAGCTTTTTATTACAAATTACTTTAACAGCTTTTTTTCTGTAGAATGTTCAACAACGTGTTAGGCGAAATCAAATTTTTACCTTTTTGCAATAAAAAAATATAGATCGTCTTACAATGGCATGCCTGCAGATGACGTAGTATGGGTATCGCGATCCGATTGGTTGTTGAAACGTGGCATTTGTTTACGTTAACGACTGTTTTTTTCATTCTATTTCGAGTAAGCCCATTACGTCAAGTATTAATTCTCTTAAGTGACACATTCTAAATTTTGTCATAAAGATTCTTACACAAAGATTTTAATTCTTTCACTATGCATTTCTCACTTAACACAAAAATTGACATGAAACTATTTGTAACATAAAACTAATTCGATGTGCGATACTGCTCTGTATTTTATTAACTTATCGTTAATTAACATTTCAACTTATATAGAGAAACTTAGCTCAACTTTAATACGTCATTTTGCTGATAAAGATTAACTGGATCTGACGTCATAGGTCACATGCGTGGGTATGGAAGGTTTTCTTCTTCCTGAAGTGCATGTACCCATTTGGTGAAAATAATGCAATGCATCTGATCTTGGATTAAGCTTTCTTATTCACTGGAGTTCAGATTTAACTACACCCTTTAAAGTTTGTATGAACACTCAATTTAGTATTAATTTGAAATAACACACAATTTTTAGAATTTTCAACACTAAATTCGGAGAGGTATTACCCCACAGTTTTTTGAGTGTATGTGAAGTCATCAAATTAATTAGCATCTCTTTTATCCATGAAATCTAGATGACGACAGCAAAATTTATTTAAGTTATATATATTATTATTATTTGGGGTATTGGACGAGAGATATTTTTTCATAACATTTATGAAAAATCAATGTGAACATAATGGAGAAAATAATGGAAGAAATAAAATAAAATGCCATTTCATCAGGTATAAATAATGATTTGTGCATATGTAGAAAAATGAATCAAGAGAAAATTCTGTTTGGTGTAAATGGAGAAGTTATTAAAGTAGCAAATACATTAATATATTTTTCTAATTGCTTTTTTAAAGACAATTTGATACATTTCTTTAAATTCGATATGAGACATCTCAAAAAATTTATTCTGAAATAAATTAACACTTTGCTAAAAATCTATGGATTAGAAAATTTCAGCGAATTTAACATTCACGAGGAAATCCTGGTCAAGAAATGGCTTTTAAAAGTTAGAAAAAATGCATTGAACGTAAATAAATGCATTTATTATTTATTTATCTCGAGGTAAAACCTTTGTCTTCCATTTTAATCGAAAACTTGCATGTCTCATGGGAAAGGTAGATAAAATATGAAAATGAATTCATTTTAATATATGGAATATGATTGAAAAAAAAACTAAAACAAATTTATGCTATTTTATTACATTTTTTGTTATGAAGTTGATATGTTTTGAAGAAAATATACTGCGGTGCTTAAAGGTAAATATGAATTATATAAATCTATAATTCATACGAAAAATATCTATAATTCATACGGTACTAACAACTTATTACTTAGAAAAGCTCAGATCAGCGCTAAATAATAGATTAGAAGAATAATTGAAAAATATATCAACCGTATTTTGTAACATATTACTTTGTTGAATTGTTACAATGAATTATTTTATTTATTAACACATTGCAAGCAGGCAAGTCCGAAAAATATAATTTGGCTGTCATGGATTAAAATCTAAGGAATTGGTACGTAAGATTTTATTAAAGCTAGCGCATTTTTGTCCCTAAAACGACAATTTTAATTTAATTTTCCTTCTTTAGGACAAGCAATTTTAGTACTGAATACAAGCCTAGTGCGTCATTTATATTTGTGGTAATAAAAATGAGTTATTTTTTCAAAAATAGAGAGGAAAAAAAAGTTTTGCTACCACTTTAAAACTGTTTTAAAAATATCCTTTTACGTGATCCGCATACTATACGTCAGAAAAATAACTGGTAACATTTGAAATAAAATATTTTTTATTGTATGCCACTAATTTTGATATTTTTGTATCTTTAGGTTTTTATCATAACTGAAGTTAAATTCCTTTAGTTAATTGATAATTATTATTAATTATATATTAATTGCAGTAGATATCTAAGAATATATTTTTGTGATTTGAATATAACTAATGCTTATAGAATGAGAGCAAGTTGGCATTTTAGATTTAATGAATTTAAAAGAATTTCTTTAAATGTAAAATGCATTCATTTGGAAATAAATATTTATTTTTCTCTTAAAACAGAACTTTTATAATGCAAGTTTTATATAAAACTAGAGAAAATATTCCGCTTAATTTTTTTTGCTAAGTTACTGAAAAAGAAACTCGTTACGATAAAAGAAATTTCTAGGAATTCTATTGTGAAACAAATTTTAACGATTTTTTTAAAATATTTACATGTCTTTTATTTCAAAAGTTTTAAGCACTAAATTTTAGTTACAAGTCAACAAGAATTAATGTTTTTTTTTCCTACCTTTTATTAAGGAATTATTTTTAGATTTCCAAAAACAGTTTTTTTATGATTCTAGTATGATAATTTTATTCCGTACATTTTAACTACTAGGGTTTTAATTTGCGCGAGAAAAAATTATTAGATTTAAAGAAGAAATAAATACTACTTTTCTAAGTAAAGCATAGATTAAAAAGCAAACTTAAAAGCGGTCAAAGAAAATGATGCTAGTTGTGAAATTAATTATTATTACATAAAGTCTAAAGTGTTTTTGAATTAATTTTTCAATCGAAATATTTTAGGACAAAAATAAATTCAATAACTAGTTAGTAAATCGGTTTACTAAGTGAGTTTCTAAGATATATATTTGCTCTTTCTCAAATGATACCCCCAAAATTTCAAAATTTGCTTTTGAGTAATTAAATAAAATAAACTGAACATAAATAACTATTAAATCACGCAATAAATTTATTAACTAAATACATTTTAAGTTCATTCAGTACGAAAAATTTTATAACGCATGCAAATTGAGATTAGTGTTTTGCTTTAAATAATAACATGGCCTTTGAAATTCGTATTAGTTCTCTGCCTTCATTGGTTCTTTGCATTAATAGTAGCACCATCAAATGAATTATTGTTATAAATTATTTTTAAGACCGTAAAAGTTTTCTAATTTAAACTTGCGATCCTGTTTCTAGAATTTTATGGTAAGTAAAATGAGCGTCAGTGTGTTAAAAGGAGTTTGTAAATGAGGATCGTAGGTCATGATATGAAACTTTCTAATTTGCAAGAAGATGTGTCATTAAAAGAGCATTTTGATATGATAATGATCTTTTTAAATATGTTAGATGAAACTTGGTGTGAAAATTTAAAGCGTTGTGGGGTTAACTCTGTTCTTTTCAATTAAAATTCTCAGTATAAAACTATCTACTTTTAGAACTAAGATTTTTATCGGAGACAATCTGTAGGTAAAATATATTTCACAGTAGCTCTAAATTTGATTCAGTTTTACAGTATTTAAAATATAATTTTTGATTTTTATAATTAATTTAATAGAATATTACTTAAATAATTTTTCAATGATTGTTATATTTTATATTTTAAGAAAAAATTGTTAACACATATTTGCACTTAAAATATGCTTAGTTTTTCTCGAGAGCTTTTTTGGCTTTTCTCAATTGGAATTCTCAATATAAAACCTTAAATTTATCTATTTTTAGAACTGTGATTTTCATCAGAGACAATCTGTAGCAAAAATATATTTTGCAGTATCTCAAAATTTGGTTCAGTTTTACGGTATTTAAAATGTAATTTTTGATTTATTTTTATGATTAATTTAATAGAATATTATTTAAATAATTTTTCACTGATTGTTATATTTTATATTTTAAGCAAAAAATATTAAACGCATGTATATTTATGCATATGTAAACGCATGTTAAAGTATACTTATTTTTTCTCGAGATAAAAATAACGAGAAAATATGTATAGTAGGTTATAGTTATGCTTTATCAATGGTAATTAAAATCCCAATTTAAATATTTTAATCAAAAGGCAATATCTTATTTATATATTGCACATATTAATAGTGAGGAGGAAAAAAATATCGCTCTTGATAATTTCTGATCAAATGATAGAATTATCACCCACTAATTATTACCCACTATTATATCACCACGATTATAATAGTTCAAAAAACTCACCTTAATTTGTAAAATTTAATATGTAATCAATAAATTAATTTGTGCTACGTATAAATTAGGTACAAAAATACTTTTTTTTTCAGAGAAAATGTACTTTGGCCGTCTAATTTTTGTTTCCAAAAAATGAAGATTTAGCTGCATGTTGGAAAATAAAAGTTTTCAAATAGTTAAGTCAGAAAAGCAATTGAAAATTTAATGAGAATAAGTACTTTTTTGCGTTTTCCGTCTTTTGTTCAGACTTAATCACGAGAAGGAAAAATTACACTCATGTAGTTTAATACGAAAAATTAACTTATTATTTTAATTATTCAGATTGAAAGTATGAATTACGAGATATACAGATATTTTTGTCATCCTAACATTCGAAATTTTTATGACGAACTCTGAAACTTAGTTGAATCACTTGAAGTGTTACTGTTAAATAAAAAAAAAAAAGAAATAAGTACGAGTTTTTAATGTGCTTCTGTTTCTACATTTGATTTTCATATTTTGTCATTAAAATTTGACTCTTATATATTGAGGGTCAAAACCAAAGTAACTATAAAAAGCTGTTAATCTTTTAAGAGAAAGTGTGTTTTTGATCTAATTCCTTAACATTATTCTTAGGACGGAATAATAGTCATTTTCAAAAACTGTCTTTCAAAACAGAAAGGTGCGTAATTTGAAAATCTTAGTACGTAATTAGTCGACCAAAAATTCGTAAAACACTTTTAGATTTAATTTTGGAATTCCTTTACAAATAAAACTAAAAGTGCTCTGTAAACATTTTTAGTTGATCCTTGCACCAAAGATTCGGACAAATACCTCATAGGAATATAACGAAACGCAGGTAACTTTTGGTTATTGGTCTTTTACTGCACCAAGAACCAAGAAGAGCTCCTAATGAACAGTGCGCAAAAAAAAAAGAAAAAAAAAATGGATCCCCCTGAATAACTTTTGATCTAATGAGCGGATCTTCACGTTCTTGTTTCAATCCTAATGGCTCAAGGGAGGGGGGCTCAAATATGCATAATTAGAGCAGACGATATTTAAAGTAACGATATCAGACACAAAACCTTACTTTCTCAGAATAATCATACCTTATTTTCGACAGATTGGTATTTCTGACCCCTAAAACATAGGGAGTAGCTGCGAGCTGGGGAATATGGTCCCCGTAATCTGATCAAGAGAGCTCTCCAAAGTTTGCACTCCTTAATGTTAATTTTTTTGCGTATTTTTCTACATCTGGAGAACTTCTTAAGCAATTTTTGCACACAACTGTAAAAGCCATTTATCCAAAGATAATTCCATGCAGAAAAAAATTTTTAGTAAACATTTATTATTTTTTATAATTTTCTTAAGAATGGTCGAAACAGTTTTGAATTGTAAGGTATATAATTCTTTTTCATCATTTTAAAGAACATAATTTTAACTGTTAGAATGCAAAATTTGAGTGAAATTGTTCGAATAGTTCCTGAGAAATCAAGTTTTAAATATCTGACTATTTTGAAATTCAATTTTTCAGGAACTTTTCATCCGATTTTGCTCAAAATTTGTATTTTGCCATGCATAATTACATGCTTTAAAATGATTACAAAGATTGTATACCTTACAATTAAAAAATTTTCGACCATTATTAAATAAAGTAATAAAAATAACAAAAATATTTACTAAAAGTTGTTTTTTGCGTGGAATTGTCCTTAGATAACTGAATTTTATAGTTGTGTGCGAAATCTTTCTAATTCCCAGATCAATTCAAATATCAGACTTATATATTTTTTTAAATGTTATCTATCTTTGGTGTTGACCACAAACAGAAGGGAAAAAACTTCGCCTCAGATCTCTGTCAGATATGATAAAACCTGCACTCGTAAAAAATTTCAAGAGTTGGCTCTTCCAGAAAAAGGGGATATGTTCATATAAACCACGTTACGATAGGTCGTGCTCGGTATTATTTTTGAAAGGTAATTAAATCTTCAAATAACAGTTAAAAAATATTAAAATATTAAATTTAATATAAAGTGGACACTTTAGTTAAATTAAGTTTTTAATTAATTCTGATATTATTATTATTAAACCAGTTTAGCATTTAAATTATTATTATTATTCAGGAGATAATTTTGTTTTATCAGGTGGCTGGCACCTTCAAAATTTTGATACATGAACGATTTCTGTGTATTCCTTAGGATGAGTATTCTCTTTATTTATCTTATAACTAACAACTTAAAACTAATTATTTGTAACTTTTTATTTATCCTATAACTTTATTTACCTTATAACTTTATTTATCTTATAACTTTATTTATCTTATAACTTTATAATTATCTTATAGAATTATTCAGTAGAGACTAAATTTAAACGTAAGCTTTCGAGTATTGGGGTATTTAAAAACTTCATACATTACTGTATCGTTAGGAGAATGAGTAAATCTAGAATCATAATAGATTGATATGAGCAAATCTAGAATCATAATAGATTGATATGAGTAAATCTAGAATCATAATAGATTGATATGAGTAAATCTAGAATCATAATAGATTGATATTTGAGTAAATCTAGAATCACAATAGATTGATATGAGTAAATCTAGAATCATAATAGATTGATATGAGTAAATCTAGAATCATAATTGATTTTATATTTTTTATAATATTGTTTTTATAATATTGTTCCATCAACAGCAATACATTTTTCCAGCATTTACCATTGAGGGATAAATTCTTTCTGATAAAGTGTGTGCAAATTGGGCAGTGCCATACACGAAAAAAGCTGATGTGAACTTAGTCTATGAGTGAAAAGTCAAATTATCTTCTTCTGTGATTTTAAATAATTTAGGCCCTGGAATTTTTAAAAGTATCATTAAATTTACATTTTAAACGAAAAACCTTGTCCTAATCGTTCAATTTTTCTGATAGTTTCTTGTTTATGGTTTGCAGTCAACAACTGTTTACAAAAATTAAGTAGCTAACAATTGTAAAAAGCATTACAATGTACTAGAATTTTTTTAAAATGAGAAGTAAATGCTATGTATCGATCACTCAGAGTTCTGTTAGGAGTTTGAAAAATCCGGTGTAAAAGTTAATGGAAGTTTCTGTTGTAGATGCAAAAGACACATATATCGATTGTAATGATCGATAATTAAAGTTAATTTTTCTGTAGAATTATAAAAGCATTTTTAATTTTTCCAGATTACATTAAAAAAATAAATTTAAAAAAAATGTACTCTTGTTTCAATTATTTCGCTTCAAATATCAGTTCTTTAAAAAAAATTTAAAGGAATAAACATTTTTTTTTAAAAAATTTAAAGGAATAAACATTTTTTTTAAAAAAATTTCTAAAGTGACTGAATAAAATTACTTAAGTATTTAAATTTCAATGGAAAGTAAAAACAGGTATAATTTAGCATACATTCAAATTTATTAGTGCTCACTTTCATCTAAGTATGGATTTTTTTCAATCAAAAAGAAAAAAAGTTGGCGATGAATGTCAACCAACTTTTAGAGGGCTGCGATGGGCAACAAACGGTTGGGAACCGCATTTTGAATGTGTTTTATGAAACAAAAAACACCATCAATTAATTTTAAAATACCCATAAGTATTGATTTTTGCGTTTGATTTCTATGAAAAAAAATTATACTTTGATAACTTAGAAAATTAAGTTTCAGATAATTTTCGTAAGTTTTTATCTGAACTATAATTGTTCACTGCAAGCTGAGTGAAGTTTTCTGAATGTAGAAAAATTTCTGAACCAAAAGCAAGAGCAATTACATTGAATAAGATTACCAATATGCTATTCAACATAAATATCGAAATAATAAATGGTAAGCGTGAGATAGATATTAGTAAAAAAAATCAAGTTAGGTAATTAAATATGCTGTATTTAAAAATGCTATAAAATAAAAATATTATTTTTTCTGAAGTACAAAATAAAATAATCTTCTTTAAAATAAATTTTATATAAATAGTTTAAAATATCTCTCACAGATGGCGTTTTCATCTTTAACCAGTAAAAATAGGAATTGATATAGCTGAAACCTACCTTACCATGGATGAATTTTTCGACCAAACAGAAAAAGATGTATATATATATATATATATATATATATATATATATATATATATATATTAATTCAAGCGTCATAACCTTTTTGATAAGCATCTGGAGAATTTCAAAATTACTGTAAAAGTGTTTGCTATTGCGATTTTCACTGAAATGGGAAAAAAAAAACTTTCAAAACCAACTACAAATATGTTTCGAAAGCCACTAAAAAAGTGTTAATATGCATAATTTTATATTTTAAGTATTTTTTTATGCTCTACTTTTACTTTACGCTGAATTTATTTTATGTTAACTGCAACGTGACGATCGGTCTTGTTGAGTGTTACATCGTTATTTGTATCATTAGAAAAAGCGTGCAAGACAAGCACTTTATTAAAAGAAATTATATTTTAATAAATATTTTTTCATATCTCCAAAGACCGCTGCCTATATCTTTATTTTATGGACGTCTGATTTCATTGCATTTCTCTGAAAACGTTGTTTGCAGATATGTCATCCTGATCAAATTTATAAATCGGAAAGAAATGTTCATGTTTAAATAATTTTCAGCGTATATCGTTAGGGTATATATATTTTCGCAGCTTTAAAAAACTCTGCATAGCTCAATATTAATTTGAAATACCTAAAATATTTTTTGTGGACATTTCTTCTTTCTAACTAACATATAAATCTTTCACTAATTAAAATTGCACCAAATTTTAAATAATCTTCTTAAAAATAAATTTTGTATAAATAGTTTAAAATATCTCTCACGGATGGCGTCTCATTTTTAACCAGTAAAAATAGGAATTTATATAACTTCCAGAAAAATTGGTCTTTATGCATTGAAATAAAGATCAATTTTTCTGAAAATATTGCGAAAACAATTAGGTTTCAAATTCTTAGATTCGCATCATATTTTGAAGTTTCCACCTAAAATAGGAAGGCCAACATTAAGAATTCTGTAGTATTCACTTCATGTTGAAGGGTGCAGTGATGTTCTTAAGAAATAATTATCACTTCTAGTCAACATCTATGTAAACATGGGTTACAATTTAACCAACCAAGCAGCTGTTATACTCTTTAATTTTATTAAACACAATTTTTTTTTAAAAAAAATAATAATTATTTATTGAGGAGATAAAAGGTAATTAAACACTCTTTTTTCGCACTCTTTTTTTCCCCCAACAAACTTCGAATATCCTTCAGTTAGCTTATACATTATATTTAATTTATGTAATTTATAAGCTATAATATTTAGTTGATTGCTTTATTTAAATTGAATTCATTTCCTATAATTTTTACGCAAGGGCTGCTTTAGTAAACAAATTCATTCCATGGGAGATTTCAATAAAACAATGATATGATGTGTAGCAAGTCAAAAATGTTAAAAAAAATTTATTATTTCATAAAATTTCATAATGAGCTCTTATAAATACTGAAGAATTTTTGACTTTAAAAGTGGTAAAAAAGGGCTGAAAAAAGAGTTGAAAAAGTGGTCTTGAGCATCCAGAGCTTGGCGAACAACTCGCGTATTCTTTGGCCAAGATCCAGAGTATCCAAAACGGCCAAAAAGTAGAAGTTCCGATTTGTCTAGGACATTCTAAACGCCTCCTGTTGTGTAAATGCAGCATAAGATGTAGTCAGTGTTAGTCGAGCGATTCTTCTACAGTGATTGCATATGTAGTAATTTGCAAGATATTTAAGTAGAATTATACAGTGTATGTATGCAGAATTCTGCATAAACTGGAAGTAATGGAGAGTAGTGAAGAATCAACAGGCAACAATGGTTCCGTAAAAAACTCCCCAAAATATTCTAAGGAGTATTTAAATTTTGGGTTTACCAAGTATGTAGACATTATTTGACCTAAATTTTTATTCAGAATTTACAAGCCGCTAATTTCTTTCAGTAATACGTGAAGGCGCGTAATAGCTAAATTCTTTTGATAAAAATAAATTCGCTCCTACCTACGCATAAAAAGTGACCAAGTCATAAAATAGTGCATAATGATGTACCTTGCTACTCACAAATTAGCTAAAATAAAGCATCATAGAATCATAAAAAAGGATATAGCAATACAAAAATAAGTTGAAAAAGCTCCTAAATCATTTTTATCGAATCCATTAAACCTAACAATGACAGCATTTCAGCATTTTAATTTTTTAAAAGATCCTTTGTAAATCGTCACCTCAACATCGTAGAAAATTGAAACTGTACACGAAGAAAAAAATTCTGGCGACGAATTTCCTTTCAATTGTTCCGCACTATTTCTAAATGAAGAAGCGAGTTAAAGATTGAGATATTGAACATGGTAGAAACTTCTCGAAACTCTGTTGTTTAATTATATTACTCTAATAGCAGAAATGTTTTTGTAAACCATTTGCAGAATTAAAAATGCGATAGATTCTAAATTTGGATTTTATTGATCAAGATTTAATTTGTACAACATTTTGGTAAATTTGAGATAAAATTAAAATAAAAACCTTATTATTAATGAAATTCTTAAACTAATGTTCTAATATTAAATGAAATTTTGATTAAAAATAATTTCATTCATGCAAAATTGTTTTCTAAATTCATTAGTTATCGAGATTCTTCGCGGAGAAAAAAATTCTTGTAAAATTACGTTACTGTATATTGCTAGTATGATATTGCTAGTAAAGTGATATTGCTTGCAGAATGATATTGCTAGTAAAAAATATTCTAATTTTGTTAATAAAACCAAAATATATGATTTATAAACCATTCATTTGGTAATTTTTTCATTCATATGGAAACGGTTTACCGAAAATTCTGTTTTTTTTTTCCCTTCAAAATTATAGTTATTACTACCAAACATGTAGTAAAAAATACAAAGCTGAAAAGTAAATTAAATCGAATATATGATTTATTATGTCATGCTCTAAGAAATTATGATAAAATTACCAAATTTTTCCACATTTGCTATATTTTATCACATATTATAACATTATAATTTATGGTTAATATAACTAAAGTCATTACAGCTAATTTAATCGTTTTTTGCAGGTAAACTAAATATTCATAAATAATTTCTGGCCAAAAATAGGCCAAGAAATTTTATTTATTTCTCCACTTATTTTTCTGAAATAGCACGAAATGATTTTAAAAGTTGTTGCATTTAAAAAAGTTTATATTTTTACTAAATTAGGCGGATTGAATTCTTATAAAGGACAAGAATAAATCATACTACTGCACTCTAAGAAAAATTGATTCAATGTTAAGCCATAATATAGGTACCTTACTATAAAGCAAAATCGTTATAATCATTTACTTTATCAAATGTTTCGTTAATAACTTTATTAAAGGGTTTATATTAAAGTGTTTTTGAAGTTTAAAATAACTAACTTTGAGCTTACTCTTTATAAAAATTTAAAATTTCAATAAATATAATTTATTCAATTCAACAGTAGGAGAACCCTAATTTGCTGAAACCTTAATAAGAGAGATCCTTATACTGTAAAAAGTATCTGAAAATTCTACAGATGCAAAACATATTTTTCCAAGGAAAAAAACTGTTTAAAGAAAAATACGTAATTTTCTTGTTTTTATCCGCTATTCGCTCAGTATAAAAAATTCCCGTTCGTTCTACAGATTTTGCCCGTATATTTGACGGTTTAAAACTGTTTTGTTGACGTCTGAAAGATTAAAAACGACAGCTGAAAGTTTTTTCTATGCAGTTTTGCCCCATGAGGTACCCCAGGTTCGAATCCCAACATCGACTGGTTGTACGAATGCTGCTCTCGGTTCGCACCGCCTGCATTGATGACATAGTCATTTTATAGAATTTTCTTTTAAATATAACAGTACTTACCTGCGTAAAATACTGGTGCCTGTGTTTAGATATTCTTTCAAATACCTTTTGTAAAAATATGTAATTAAGAGATACAAATATTTCAACAGCAAAAGGCAAGCTTAGAAACATTTTCCCTTAAAAAAACAATGTTCTAACATCGGATAGAAAAAAAGAATAAAATGTTCTAAATTACCATCATTTTAAATGCAATTTCAATTAATTTGTAAATCATTAGTTCAAATATATCATTCGATAAAAACGAGTTTTATTTAGCTAGATGAATTCTTATCTAGTTCTGAGAAACCTCCACCAATCGGGTATTTAAGTATTATTTGCTTTTTATCGTCAATTTCCCCATTTAAACGAGGTTGATACTTTCTCATCACGCAGCTCTAGAAACTCGGGTAATTTACCCGGTGCTGAAAGGAATAAAAAAAAAATAAACATTAGGTAGAACATCAGTAAATATGTCTGTATAAAAAAAAGAGTTATCTATTTTATAGCTGAACCAAACGAGCAACAAAAAAAATCGACTAATATATATATATATTTTTTCATTTTAAAATTTATTGACTCAGTATTCATTTATTGTACTTTAAATTGTTGCTTTTTTTAAAAGTGTCTAGAAGAAGATTTTAATGACCGGGATCGCCTGGTAGGTAGGGTGCTGGACTCACATTTGTGTGAAAAGAAGTTCAAATCCAGCCTGCCGAAGACTACCCGTGTAGTAAATGGTGATTGATGCACGGGTTACAAAGTCTTCCATGTTCCCATAAAAAATCAATAACTCTGGGAGTACTAAGTGGAGATTGATCGTTCTCTGGTTCAGGTCACAATTACGGTCTGTGGACGAATGAATGGTTGTATGAATAGGTCCGTCCTATGAACGGGTGTGACGTATGGGTGTGGCAGAAGTTGAATTCTTATCCATAGATGGCGCAACTGGCAACAACAGCAGAAGATTTTAATAGTAAGGCTGACTTGAGGTAACTGTAAATGGGCATAAATTCTTTACTCGTGACCGAGATTAACTGTTTGAGGAATGTTGACGGAGAGGGGGAATTAAGATATGCCTTATATTTTTATTTAATTTTCACTAAAAAATTATTTTTGATATTTACTAGACTACTAAGTATCTTTCGAAATATGTTAAATATTAGGATGCTTCTTAATTTGAAAGGGAGTACTATATCTGACGTTATTTAGGAGAGTTTCGACAGATTTTTTTCAAGAAAAATTTTATAAATACAATATTGAAATTAGTGTTTAAAGAAATATTATTGAGCATTATGCAATATCCCATTTTTAGATATTTTGAAAATATTTTTCTTAAGCAGAAATTTCTTTCCTTCTTTCTAACCAAAAATTAGCTGCCTTACACGCACTTGTTTACCGTTCTTTTATAATTTGTTCAAATCGATATCTCCTTATTTACCTGAAAGCTATTTCTATAGATTGCGGTTTTCCTTCTAATAATATTTCTTTCATCTGTAAAGCATTAATCTTACAATCCAATAAACTCTCTAATTAAAACTTTAACAATTTGATTATATTACCTTCCGAAAATCAGTCCCCAAATTGCTAAGATTTTGGAATAGCTTTTTAGTTTAAAGTCTTAACTTCAAACTAAACTAATAACTTTTTACTTTTCTGCCCAGTAAACAAACTAAATAACACCAGCCGTAGGCCTTTATTGCTGATATTAACAGCAAGGGTATTTAGCAGATTTCATGGCAATGTGGTTTTTCGTTTATATTATTTCCTTTATTTTATAACTGGTGTTGAACAGCAGACTCAATTCTGAGTTTGCGACTGGCAATGTTCAACTCCGTCACCTTGCAATTTTGAACCCAATCTTGGACTCCTGGATCAAGTATTGGGTGACATTTGTCTTCGTGGAGGAACTTTTGATGGAACTAAACCCCATTTGCTTTACATGGAGATGAAAACCACGAAAACCTTCCACTGTTAGTCTGACGGTAAGGGGACTCTAACCCATGATCCGTCTACCACTAAGGATATGTTACGTCAGTACTGTAGTCGGTGCGAGCCAGGTGTGGGATTCGTATTGAGCAGCCATCGCTGAGATCGAACCTGGGTCACCTCATTGGAAGGTGAGAGCTAATTTTTGAAACAATAATTTCCAAAATATCTTCATTCAAAAGAAAAGCAAACTATTATAACTTTACATTTAAATAGTTTTGCTTATTCAAACTTTTAGCCTATTCAAACTATTAGAAAATGTGCGAACTTATTTAGAAAGTACTAATAGAAAAAGCAGCATTTTTAGGAGGACGTAAGGAATTTGTCCTATGAAGTTCAATTCTATAATTTATTTAAATATGCTAATCAGTAAACTTTTGGATGATTATTTAGCGTAATACTTAAAAATATCTAAAATATGATAGAACTACTTCATTCAATAAGTTTCATTTTTCCTATTAATTATACCTATGTATTCAATACTAATTTGGTAAAATCATTGCAATAAGGAGAAAAGAAGAAAATTTTAAATACAATAGAGAAAAATTTAAAGTATTTTTTTGCTTAATTTATATAGTCTTTTTTAATGAATGCTCATCGACACTCATTGGAATAAAGTGATAATTGAAAAGTTAAACATGAACAAGTTCTCAGAAGTAGCAAGATCAGTTCTTCTTCGGGTGTATGAAAAGGAAAAGTGTATTAAGAATAAGGTCATGTTGTTCTTCCCCTTTTGATCAACCGGTTGAAGTGTAGCCTAATTAAATAGAAGAACACTCGATTTAACGCCTCTTACTTTATTTACTGTATATCTCAATGAATAAATTTTACCTCCTGTTGAAAACAGTTTTGTTTCTCACATCGGCTGCTAGAAAAGTTTCTGATATAACTTTAACGAATTAATTTTTTTAAACAAACTTACTTACTGTCAAGTATTTTGGCCAAACTATATTCTTGGAAAATATTGTCTTTTCAAAAACAGATTCAGTGCATGTCGACAACGTTTAGTTTTACGGAAACAAAAATAAACAAGTGTTTTTAAATGTGGAATAGGGATAATTGTGTTTTAATATTTAAATATATGTCAATTGTATTAAATATCTTTATAAGATTTTTTTCTTATCCGCTTCTGCTGATAAGAAAAAAAAACCAAATCTAATAAGTCCAATCTGACCTCTCTTAGTTGCTTGATTTAGAAACTCATTCTATTTCTAGAATTGGCGTGTGTATGCCTCCTGAACTAACTGTTTTTAGTTTAATAATGAATTTTTAGTCAAAACTATGAATTAGTGGCCAGAAGTTGATATTTAATAACAATTTTCATTCATGATTCGATTCATTTCTAGCAACTACAATAATTAGAAACTTAAAACGTGTGTGTGAATAAATGAATAATATGTTCTACTTCGTATCAACAACAATAATAACGTATAACAACGTATCAAAAAAGCATTGGAAATTATGTAGAAACTCATTCTATTTAAAGAATTAGCGCGTGTATGCATCCGAAACTAACTGTTTTTACTTTAACAGTGAGTTTTTAGTCAAAACAATGAATTAGTAGTCAGAAATTGATATTTAATAACAATTTTCATTCATGATTCGATTCATTTCTAGCAACTACAATAATTAAAAACTTGAAACGTGTGTGTGAATAAATGAATAATATGTTCTACTTCGTATCAACAACAATAATAACGTATAACAACGTATCAAAAAAGTATTGGAAATTATGTAGAAACTCATTCTATTTAAAGAATTAGCGCGTGTATGCATCCGAAACTAACTGTTTTTACTTTAACAGTGAGTTTTTAGTCAAAACAATGAATTAGTAGTCAGAAATTGATATTTAATAACAATTTTCTTTCGTGATCCTATTCATTTCTAGCAACTACAATAATTAAAAATTTGAAACGTGTGAATGAATGAATAATATTCCCCACTTTGTATCAACAACAATAATAACGTATAACAACGTATCAAAAAAGTAATGGAAATGATTTAGTAACTAATTTTATTTAAAGAAGTATCGTATGTATGTATCCGAAAATATCTGTTTTTACTTTAACAATGAGTTTTTAGTCAAAACAATGAATTATTGGCCAGAAATTGATTTTTAATAATACTTTTCTTACATGTGATCCTATTCATTTCTAGCGACTAGAATAGTTGCATATTTGAAACGTGAATGAATGAACAATGTGTTCTACTTCGTATAATATTGTAGCAACGTATAACAATAACGTATAACATTGTATAAAGTAATATAAATGAAAATGGTTTTGTTATGGTTATGTTTCTTTTAATAAAATCTTATATATTATAGTTATATGTTATGGTCATGCTTCTTTTAATTAAAAATAAAAAAAAAATGTGGTAAAAATGTAAACATTTCTAAGTTTCAAGGAGTGGATGAAATTTATTTCGGCTACCATTGGTAATATTCTTGTACATTATTAGTGTAATAAAAATAATGTAATTAAATATATTTTTCAGATTTAACTCATTTAGCATTCAACGTTGAAAATGAACCGCGGTCTGAATCGCCTCCCAATGAGGTGATTCAGGTTCGAATCTCAGCCGTGGCTGGTTTATACAAATTCTTTTCCCGACTCGCATCAACCACAATGCTGCCGAAAAATATTCTAAATAATAGGCAGATTATGGGTTAGAATTCCCTTGCCACCCGGTTACCCATGGGAGGTTTTTGTTCATAAAATTCTTCTATGAAGGCTAGTTTGTCCCAATGCTTGATCAATGAGTTTCCTTGTCTTCTGGGCTTGGTTTAAAATTACAAGGCTACGGAGTTGAACATTGATAGTCGTAAACTCAGAATTGGATCTGCTGTTCAATGCCGATCATATATATAAAAAATCCCTTGAAATTACGTTTCAGATTAGATAAGAAGTCCTGTAGAATCTAACACATAGTCTCAGACGCATTTCTTAAATATTATATTATTTTAGCATTGGAATGTAATTAATTTTGCTTTGTTTTTTGAAAATATTACAAATTTGTCCGAAACGTACTTTCGCCATTTTGTGCAGAATGGATGCTGGGTTATTTCGAATAATAAAATGCTTAATGGTAATATAAATTGTTGATTTCATGGTTGAAGAAATTTTTAAAGTTTAATAGTATGTTTCTAAAAAAAATTTTTTTGCATAACTAACTCAAGACAAAATAATTTACAGTGTGCAAGTTTTTGTTGTTACATATTCATCAAAAAAAATTAGTGTAAAAATTAGATAATTAGTGTAAAAATTAGATAATTAGTGTAAAAATTAAATGATTGGTTAAGAATTAAATTTGTGTAAAAATTAATGTAAAAATTAAAGATTAGTGTGAAAATTATATTAGAGTAAAAACTATATACATTAAAAAATTGTAAGGGAAAGACACAACTTTTTCGTTATTGAAAAAAAGCAAAAGGTATCGAATAAAATCGCAAGAGACGAGACATTGTCAAAAAAGTATGTCTGATTTTGTGAGTGATAATTCTTGTTTGAAGAAGATAAATCGCTTTATCCGGTAACAGATATTACTTCCTCTGTATGGTTTTGATAATATTGACACGAAAAAAAGGATCAGAATTCTCTTAATTTATAACTAAAATATTACTTTATAAAACATTTCTCGTTGACTAAATTGGGAAACAATAGGTCTATATAGAACTATGAAAAAATATTTTCGCAATAAAATAACCTTTTTATTTTTTTTCTACATAGTTTGAAATTTCGGAGTGCATTCAACCATAATATTGTACAAATTAACTTCAATCTTAATATGGCGCCAAGGTGATTATATTATTACACTTTTTAAGTCTGATTACCTGATAAAGCATTTTAATTTGAACAAAAACATGGCACAGTTTAGCACCTTATTATTATAACATAGAATTTATCTATTGTACATTATGGTTATTATGATTTGTTATTACGGTTCAATTTTAAACTTTATTTTCTAAGAAATTTACAACCATAGCTTTAATGTATGGTTATATACTAATTTAAAACTATAGATGAATTTTCGATTTCCTGTCAATTCTGCTATCATGCAAATTATGTGTCTTATTTTTATGTAAACCAGCTAGCAAAATAATGCTCTACAGTACAAAAAGGTTTTTTAGTTAGAAGACCATCAGTGTGTTAAATCATAATATTGTCCGACTTGGATGCAATTTTAATAACCATAATACTGAATTTCTTAAACTTGATTACACGGTGCTATGGTTAAACTTAATGGATATATGGTTTGATATCGAATATGATTAACAGCAATTTTGACTATACACTGTAAAAAGTTTTGGTGTTTAGGTCTTGGTGATATAGTAAACGTAAGATATTTTTTATTCAGAACTGTAGTTATCATGCGAAGAATTATATAAAATTGACAAAATAAAAATTTTATTAAAGAATTAGCGCACTGAGAAAAAAATATAGTCAAAACTATCAGAATATGGTATGCTTTAATGTGTTTTTGGCACTGTGGAAACACCAAAAAACTGAGTGATTTTTACCGAAGTGCTTTGGAAAGATTTTGGTAAAATTAAAAATAAGACATGTTTTTTTTAATACTGTATGCCTCATTTATCAAATCGATCTCCATGAAATAAATATAAATAAATAAGAATTCAAATAAATATATCCACATTCCTGAAATATTTTAAAAATATTTAGTCATTTAAATGTGTTAATACTTATTATTACAAAAATTCTTTTTGTAGGTTACAGAATGTAAGATGCATGCATTAATCAAATGTTATGAAATTAAAATTAAAAAGAAAATTCAAAAGGTTTAACTTGCTGATTGGACAAATTAAGCATTTATTTAACATTTCTGAGTTTATAGTGACATTTAAACTTTTACAAATCATTTACAGTTCTGATTATAAAATAAAAATCTAAATTATTGCATTGAGAATGCAAAAATTAATGTAAAATATAAACTCCACGTACAAATAAATTCTTAGTAAATATTTATTATTTTTTCTTAAATTATTAAATAATAATCGCAAAAAGTTTGAATCGTAAGGTACACAAATTTTTACATTGTTTAAAAGTGTGCAATTTAATATGATAAAATGCACAATTTGAACAAAATCAGTCGAATAGTTGTCTAGAAATCAAATAATTGAAATTTATGGCTTTTTGAAATTAAATTACTCAGAATTAATTTCGCCATTTGAAGTTGATTACTTTTAAATGATGTAAAAATTTATGTACCGCACTATTCAAAATTATTTTGAATATTCTTAAATAATTTAATAAAAAAATAATAAATAATTGGTAAAAATTAATATTTATTTGAAATTAATAAACGAATTTTATCATTGTGAGCAGAAGTGTTACGATTTGCTTAAAAAGTTCTCGAGATATAGCGAAATAAGTAAAAGTGAATAAGAAAATTATGAGCGAAATAAGCAAATTGTGGGAGTTAAGAATCCGTATCTATCAAAATATCGACATGTTTATTCAGAGAAAGTACTTTTTTGTCTTAACTTAAGTACCATCTGTACTAGTTAATTAACAGACATAAGGAAAGGAACTCAAATCACTAAGATAAACTCCTTGTCCGAGAAAATCCGATCATCAAATGAGTAATTCAGGGTGTTCACTTTTTTATTTTGCTAAATGTACAGGGTGTAGAAAAAACGAGCCACTCTGAATAACTTTTAAAATAATGATCAGATTTTCACGTAATTGAACTCAAATTTAATGGTTCATAGGGGTGACCACAAATATGCTCATTATTTTGCTTAGACGATAATTTATGTTTCAAAATCAGACATAATAACTCCAAATAAGCATACCTTTCGTTTGACGGATTAGGATTTCTAACTTTAAAATATAAAAGGGTAGGTGAGCTGTCTATGTTTGAACCCTTTAATATTTTTCTTAAAAAATTGAATAGAAGGAAATATAGAATTTTACGCTATTTTAAATAATTTTGTTTTGGATGGTAGAATATAAAATCTGAACGAAACCGGTAAAACAATTCCTGAGAATTCAAATTTTAAACATCTGACTTTTTAAAATTCGATTTCTCGATTCGATTCGAGAGAGAGATTTTGGTCAGATTTCATAGTTTGTCATATAAAATATTTTTTTTAAAAATGAAGTAAAAGATTTCTATATTCCAAAATTTAAAACTGTTTCTCTTATTATTAAGTAAAATAATAAAAAATAGTTAATGACTATTAAAAATTACTTTTTGCATGGAATTATCTTTGGCTAAACCAATCTTGTAATTGTGTGCAAATATTTTTTAATTGCTTAAAAAGTCCTCGAGATATGTACCAAAATACGCAAAAATTAAAATTAGCATTAATGGATTCAAACTCTCCTGACAATGGGACCATATTTCCAACTAGTGGGACAGCTCTCCTGACTAAACTATTGGGACCTTATTTCCAGATTGCGACTACCTCCTATATTTTGATGGCTAAAAGTCCAAATCTATTGAAAAAAAAAGACATGCTTATCTGGAGAAAAAGTATGTTTTTATGCCTGATTTAATAACTTAATATATCATCTGTGAAAATTAGTTAGCATATTTGAGGTCATCCTCGTGAATGATTAGGTTTGTGTCCTAGTACGTAAAATCCAATCGTTAGAGCAAAAGTTATTTAGAGTGTTATTTTTCTCACACTAGTTAGAAATAATAATGAGGGACATCAGAATGATTCTTTGTTCTAATCTTAATCTTATAACGAGTATCACTTATTAGGAACATGCCGACCTGCCTGTGTAGGGGGCACGGTATTGGCCTTGCATCAGAAAAGTTCTGGGTTCGCATCCCGGGTGAGGCATGGATGTTCTTTCCTTCTCTGTACTATCTGTCTTTACTGTGGAAAGAACGTATGCCTACCTAATATGGTGCCCAACAAATAGTAGCCAACAAATCTGCTCTTTAGATGCTTGTATGATGAAAGGTTATTTTCCAGGTGGGCATTGGAAAAAAAAGTAACATTTTCTTTATATACATAAATTACCGAAATATTAAAATTGATCATTTGATTATAAAAATATGACTATTTAATTAGTTAGAATTTAAAGAAAAGAATCGGCATCATTTTATAAGTACTTGATGTGTTTAAACTATCTAATTTTGATAAAGTACAACTGTAACATTAAAAAACTCATTGAACAAATGTTCAAATAACTTGACCTACCAATATCGACTGAAGTGTAAAAGTAATTATTTTAAGTTATTATCCATTCTCTGGCAACACGATTAACCTAATTAAGTTATAATTATTTCGTCCAAAGTATCACATTCAATAATTTGAAATAATTTATTTACACAAATAACCTAACAAGCAAGCTCATGCTTTGTAAATGATGTGTCGATATAAAAAATGTAAATAAACAAGGAGTCACATTACTAGCCTAGTTTTATCTTTGTCCTAAATAATAATTCATAAACGATATGTGAATCATGAATAAAAGGATGCTAAAAAAATAGGCCAATCACGATGATCAGGTATCAACTTCAAAACGAATGAGACTAATTACTTGAATCCACTTATGCTTAGTCAGAAATTTAGCACAAGATCAAGACTGCGCTTTTCTGTTTTGATCATCTTGTTGAACTTGACCTCAAAATAGCCAGAAACGTGATGGTCAAAAAATCGGAGAAAAATTTTGTATCAGGTCTAGTCATTATCAATCATTTTCTCCAATGTAGGGAAATGAATTTTTCCAAAGATATGGCCAAAGGGGTAAAAATGTTCCACTTTTTTTAAACCGGTCTAAGAACGTGAATCCACTCGCGTGTCTTCCAAATTCACGGCCAATGCCAAAGTTGAAGAAACGACGTGCAATTTACGATGCCGCTTTCTTAAAAGGTTGATAACTAACATGTTTCCCATTGTTTATTGAAGGTGTTAGTTGGCGGCAAAGGGTTGACAAGTAGTGCGTAAAATGTTGACGATGCTTTGTATGCTGATCTGCTATTTATGTCGAAAACGTGTACTAAATGATCATTTTAGATCTCCAATTGATACCGGTGTTTTCTTTGAAAAATAATGTCTAATCTTTCATATTTCTTATCGCTTACGCAATGTCACGGCTTATTGGTCACATTGTATGTTTAGTTCTTATTATCAACAAGGAGTGCTTGTGTTTGAAATTATTACAGGTTTTCGTCACATTTGAACAAATGTGTCTTTATTAGAGGGTTGCTAAAGTATAAAAAAAACATCGTTTTGTAGTTGTAATTAACATTGTTAGGCATTTAAAACTGTAAAAACACTTTTATGTATATAATGTTTAAATGTTTCTTATAATATTTTTATTTTTAAAAAAAAACAGTTCTTATTGGAAAAAAATTAACTTAAGGAATTGTGATCAATTGTAAAAATTGTATATTTACTAGACAAGGCAATATGAACGCATGACAAGGATAAATAAAACTACTGTACTCTCACATAAATTGATTCAATGTTGAACTATGGAATCGGTATCTTGAATTATAACAGCGAGTTAATTTGCAACATTCGTAATAAAGTATAGAATTGAGCCATACAGTTCAAATTGAACCATACTGTCGTCTGTCGTGTATTCAATCTTAAATAACTCTAATTTGCAATATGAACTCATGAGAAGGATAAATCATATGACTATGATAAATTGATTCAAAGAACATAGTATCAGTACCTTGAATCATAATAGCTTGCTAATTTGTGACATCCTTAATGAAGTATTTAATTGAGCCGTATTTCTGTTCAAATTGAACCATATCAGTATGTCAGTATCTTTAATAATAATAGCCTGTTAATTTACAACATCCTTTATATATTAAGGAATTGAGCCACATTACCGTTCAAATTTAATCATGGTATAGGTGCCTTGAATCGTAATAGCGTGCTAATTTGCTTCATTTTTCATTAAGTATGGAATTGAGTCACAGTACAATTCAATTGAAACAGTAGTGTGGTTCGAATCGGTATCGGTACCTTGAATCGTAATTGTGGGGTAATTTGCTACATTCTTAATAAAGTGTGGAATTGAGCTATATTACTGTTAAACCATAGTGTCGTTCGTTGTATAATAAAATTTAAATGAAAATAATTTGTATAATAATATTATTTAACTACCCACTATCTAAAGGTTATAGAAAAACTGAATAATATATATGCATATAACTAATCTTTAAATAACTTTATACAATAGAAAAAGAAGAGAAAAAAGAATTTTTTTTTCTTTGAAATAAGCGTTCCTTATAGTTTCAGTCTTAGTAACGTTTTCCGTTCTTCTCCAATTGTTGTTAAACATTCAACGACATGGAAAGTATATAACATGAGAATATTAAGGCACGATATTCAGTTTATATTGCATATAAAAATATAAAAATATTAAAACCCTAAAACTTAAGAGTAGTTTCTTGGTGATTAATTGTTACTGAAATTATAAAGTAAAAGGAAAACAGTTATACTTTTTTTTATCTTTCAAATTATGCTTGAACGTAAGTCTGATTAGAAATGTAACACTGATTAATTTTGCTGAGTGTATCTTACAAAAAGTATGAATTGCTCTCAAGAAATAATTTGTGAAAATAGATCTATGCGTATTTAAATAAAAAATATTATTAACTATCATTTATAAAGGTTTTCAAAAAATGTGCTTTAATTATTAATTATTTAAGACCAATCGAAACTAATAGGAGTTTAATTTCGTATTTTTCAAGAACAGGATTTAGAAACATCTAAAAAAAGTATTCTTGTTTTACATAACAGACGTAATATGTAGACATAATACGTAATATTTCACTTTCAATGAATTAAATTATTTGTCAATACATATGTTTTAACTTACTCATTACTACATTTCACGTAGTGAAACTTCCAATGTTTAAATCATTTTAAAAACTGTAATTCAATTATAATTCGAAAATGATCAGATTTTTTTTCATTTTTTCATTCACTTTTTTTTCAATTTAGAAAGATTTAAGATTATAAACTAAGCATTTAATAAAGGAATAGTTTATATACTCAACTGCTAATTGGAAGGCGAGGTTTCCATTACCATGACCCACCACAGCTCTGATCAAGCTTATTAAAAAGAGATCCCCACACAAAAAGCGATCGTAATTTTGTGTCTTTTCCTAGTTATGTAATTTCTGTTTTGATAAAGAAAATAAGCCTCCCAATTCCTGCGATTTCATACTATCCCACAGTGGGTCAGCATCCAAGGTTTCGTGGCCAAAATTAATATTTCGATAAAATTTATTTCAAAATTTGGGGTTTTTTATTTAGAGGTTTTTATGTGCAGGTAAATTGAATTCATAGTTGAAATACACTAAAAATACCCCAAAAAAAACGAAATGGCGAGCAAAAATAAAAAAATTTGTATAGTACGTTTAAATAATTAAATATAGCAATGAAAATATAATAATTTTTGTAATTTTATATTAAAAATGAAAAGCAAATTATATTTTCGAAGTAATATTACAAAATAACGCGAAAACATGAAAAAAAAACATAATTTTTGTTTTTCGGTATATTTAGTCCAGCTTTGCAATACGGACAAAATGGGGCAGGTTTTTTCGAAAGAAACATCAAAGAAGGCAACAAAAAAAGTTTAGCTAATTAACTCATGGAACTTTTTGGAACTAAGTTTCGAAAGTCATTCAAACATTGTAAAATGTCAAATGATGAGATATAAACTAAAAGTTTATCAAGAGTATTAACTAATCCAACAAATTGAAAAATTGTACTATAATTTCAGACTAATTGCTCTAATAAAAATGGTGTGGTGAAATTCCTATATATGTACAGTAAGGTGAAATTCCTATATATATATTTCTGAAATAAAAATTTAAAAGTTACATTTAAAAAAATTTCTTTTAACATATTTTTCATTACATTGTACTTTCGTCGGTCCAAAAAGTAAATTAAAATGTTTGGAATGATTATGTACACTTAATTTGGGCTACATTAAAACTGCCTACACATATTTTAGTTGAAAATTTAATTTTTGACTTTTGGCCAAAGATCATGATCTTCTTGCCCACAGTGTATTCGTTTGATATAATAATGTCCGCAATCACCATTTGAAGGACAAAATTTGATTAAAACCATTTGAAGGATGAAATTTAGCACCGCATTAACGATATTTAATCACATTTATGCAAAATAATCTTTGAAAATATAAATTAAAAAGAAGTGTAAGTGACAACTAGATTATTCTATTCCTGATCTACTGTTATTTTAAAATAAACATACACTGTATACTCAATAAAATAATAAAGCTTCAGAATTTATTTTTTTGTTAGAAAACCTGTGTTTTTAAATAAAATATAACTTTGGGAAACTTTTTAAAATTGTCTACGAAACTCAAGGATGTATGAAAGCGCTTGTAATTTAAAACTCAGAAAATGGGTTTTTTTTATTAAAAAGGTGATCCAATTGTAACTTATGTAAAATAGAATCTGACATTTGAACTTTGACTCAATTTTATAACTACCTCGAGTATAATTTAAAATAAATTATCCAAAATATCTAAATAGTTTATCTATAGGGTCGGTTGTTTTAGAAATGTTTTGAGTAGATTTTCCAGATCCTCACTGAATTGTTTTACTGACCTAGAATTTTATTTTATTAGCAAAAAGAGGCCATGACCGATGTGTAAAGCGCGTGAGATGAGGAGGAATTCTATGATAAAGTGCAAGAGAAATATTTCTTTTGACAATTTTTGCCTCTGGGTGTTATGATACACAACTCTAGAATCTGGTTTCTTTTCATTAACTTTTGTAAGCACTTTTTAGATTACATCGACGCTGATAATAGATTACTTTCTTTTGATAATCTTTCAAACCTTTTTATGATCTTTTCGTTTTGCATTTTAAGGATGTTGTTTCAATTGGTATACACACTATTTCTTTCGGAAGCTCTTAAAAATTTTAATGTTGTTGAAAATAAAAACTTAACATTGGTAAATTTTGGGAGGAAATATTTGAGTAAAGACGTTTAAAAAACTGAAAATGTTTAATAAATCGAAATGCTTAGTAAATCATGTGTAAAGTAAATTCGCAATTGATTAAAAATCCTTTTTAATGGTCAAATCTATTATAAGGGGAAATAATACTCGCAATAATATCGGCTTAACAATATATCTCAATAATATCGGATTAATAAAAAGATTTCGGTTCCTATCATAATACGATACTAATTTACAGCAACTTCAACGTTATTTTCCATTCCATTCAAATTAAATTATGTTATTAATACTGTCGTTTTATTATATATTTCATTAATAATGTCATTTTATTATAATATCATGTCATTTATAATTTCATTATGTCATTTTATTTTTTTTAAAACCAGCATTGAACAGTCGACCCAGTTCTAAGTTTACGACTATCATTGTTCTTCTCCGTAGCCTTGTAATTTTGAACGGAACCCAGAGGAATAGGAAATATCTTGGATCAAGCATTGAGATGAAATAGCCTTCGTGGAAAACGTTTTGACGAAAATAAGATGCATTTGCGTTACATGGAGAGGAAAACCCCAGAAATCTTCAAAGTTTCACCCGATTGCAAGAGGATTCAAGCCTATTATCTGTTTACCACTGAGGATATTTTATGTCAACACTGTAATCGGTGTGAGCAGGGAACAGAATTCGCATTAAACAGTCACCGTTGAGTTTCGAACCTGGGTCATCTCATTGGGAGGTGAATGCTCTATCCTCTGAGCCATTGCGGCTCCATTAATCTAATTCAAAAGTATGATAGTATCATATCAAGCTCCATAAATATGTTATTAATAATTTGGCAAATTTAAAATTATTTTGGCAAATTTAAAAAGAAAAATGATACTTAGACAAGCCTTTAAATTTCTGACAGTGTAGTATGACGCAATTTTTTTTCTGATAATTTGTTTTGAACATTATTTGTGAGATATTAAAGCTTCTTTTCGATGTGTAAAATATTTTCTGATCTTACATTTTTATTACTAAATTAAAGGCAATATATTGTATTGATTGGATTAGTATTTACGTTGGCTGATGTGGAAAAAAATGCATACTACTATCTTTTTCCATTTCCAAAGTAGAAGTTAATGCCCTTTTCTGTCACTTCATCTACCGCTAACAATATTATAAATTTTATGAAACCATATTTGAAATTTTTGTTTTTAACTTAATCTATTTTTAGAATTTTTTCAATAAATAGGTAAAAGAGGAAAAATAAAACACCTCTCAACCAAACATTTAAGCGTAATTGAATGGATTCAGTGAATATGTAAAGAACTGATAACAGTTATTACTATAATATAGCTATTATGGTCAAAATATTCAATTTTGAGTATAATTTTTTTTAATAAAAAGTATTCTAAATAATGTTGTGCTTAAAAGAAATCAATGGGCTTTGGTTAGTATTTATTAAACAATTAAGGTCATGTTCCTAATTTTATTTTTCATTTCAGCTGTATATCTTCAAAAAGTAAATAAAAAAATAGATAGATAGATAGATAGATAATAAATGAATATATAAATAAATACATAAATAAAATATATAAATAAATAAATAAATGATAAATAGCATTTTTTCATGCAGTAGTTATACTTTTATTTTTTAATTAGATCAAATTGAAATCTGAACCTGGTTAGAAGAAAAAGATATAAAAGCATGAAAAAGAAGATTTTTATCAAAACAACTCTATGACATTAAGGAACAGGCATGTAACTTCCTAAAAACTACTAAAAAATTGGTTTTGAACTGTTCTTGAAACCATGCGAAAATGAAGCGCAGAATCGAGTTTCAGCATTTAAACAATGTTTCTGCTCAAAATTGTCTTAAAATAAGAAAAAAGTTTTAAATAAATAATGAACTATTTAAGCATTGATAATTTTATACAGTTCAAACAAAGAGAAGAACGTGAGAATTAAAAAATAAGACGTGCTTTGATAGAGTAACAAACTCTAAATATGGCTCTTTTCAAACAAGGAAGCGTTTTTTTTATTTACATATATCATATGATTGAAAACTCTCACGCAAACTTAACGTATAAAAATTCCTGTCAATAAGGTGGCGAAAATTTCACACGTGTGTAATAATTATGTTAAGTTGTTGCAGGAAATGTGTCCTTATAGTTAATTAACTATTGTTTTGAAATAAAGGTAGCGATTTAATATTGATTCTTGTCATTACCTTGTCACTTAAAACAAATTCTGATAAAAAAATTTCAAATTAATAGATAGGTTTAATTGGTGTTATTAGGAATTTGCCACCTCTGCTGCCTTTGGCAAAATAGAAATCCATTGTTCTTTCAACAGATTTTTAGATTAATTCTGAAGTGGATATTAGAATCTCTCACCATTTGGGCATGAGAAGAACTGTTCATTAAAGTTACTCATTTCCTGAAACAATTCAATGTTCAATTTGCGGTTGTCGTAAAATTACTAACAAAGGTTACACGAGTAGGTAATCAATTACTATAAATATTCCGTTTGTTGAATAAAAAAATATATAACCTTAAATTTTTTATTGAGTTTTACTATCCATCAACTTATTTATTTGGTTTTTCCAACTATCGACGTTACTTAGCTCCTCCTTCCATCTATTTCATTTACTTATTTAGTTCTAGTATTTATCGAAAAAATCAACGGACAATTACTAGCGTAATCGTTGAATCATAAAATGCATTATAAGACGTAAATGTAAAAAAAATAAAAAAATGAAACTGTGAAATTCACTTTTTCAAGAAGGGTAAATAAAATATCATTTTGCGTAATCTGAATGCTGATATAATGAAAATATTAAAACTCATTTTTTAATTATGAAATATTGATTTTATTATTAAAAATGATTTTATTAAATGATTTATTAATGATTATGATTTTATTTATTTACTCTTGTGCGAAAGAAAAAAATATTTTAAAATTATTGTTTTTGTAAAAGTTTCCTTGATTATTAGCGAGAAAAGTGTCTTTTTATTGAGAGAATTTTACCCACACTTAATAATTGTGGCATTAAAAATATTTGCAAAGGAGGTTGGTTTCAATACACAATACTCATCAGTTTTAGCAAAAAAAGCCAATGCTCATTGAATAAAATGAGAGCAACTGATATAAATCTGAATATTTTAAATATTTACTCCTATTAAATATTTTAATGGGAACATTTTATGAAAATAAATCGTATTGTAATAAAGCAAACAGAAAAGTAATAATTTATATAAAAAAACCTTGATTAAAACTATTTTAATAATTTTAAAATACCTCTAGTTTTAAATACCTTACTTTAATATACTAGATATACATAATACATTGTTCACCGTTTAAAGACAATATCTTATTTAGAGTAACTGTCTTTTTATAACTTGATAATTAAATTGTTTAACATGTTCTTTATGAAACAAAAGCAATTCTTAGCACGCACTCTTATAGACAAAAAAAAGTTAATTCGTGAGAAAATAACGCGGCATTTAATTTGTTAAATTCACATCTATATTTTTTTCCCTAATGTGAATCCAATTTCTATAAATGCATTACACAATGCAGTGTGTTCCAAAATTCAACGAAAAAGTTTAAAAGATATCAAGAGGATTAAAATTTTCCATAGAAGATGGGATCGAAAATCACGTTGAAAGGATCGCATTAACCGATACAGGTTTCGACGTTTCTCTAGATGGCAAAAACATGCAAATTACGTGCTAGCTACAAAAAAAAATATTTGATAAATTATTAAAAGAGCTTTTGGAAATGGCATTCACTGAAATGATTTCACAGTCTACAACGATGTAGAAATGATTCTCGGAAACCTAAGAACAAACCTAAGCCGATCTAAGCTATCCACTTCCTCCACCGCGACCTCCACCGACCTTCTGAATGTGTTGGTCAAATTTTGGAATATTTTGTAAAGAGGCTTTATAAAATTTATTCCTCACTTTAATCACTTGCTTTATTTTATTTTAAATCAGTAAAATTAATCTTAAAATTCATAAGAAACCCAAAATCAAAATGAAAACTCCTCCGACAGACTTCTTAATTTGTGTACTACAATAATAAAATAAAAAACTAAAACATTCATATTATCACATTAAAAAATCAAAGAAATAATTCCACCACATAATTTAAATTTATTTTTCATGAATATTCGAAACAAATTATCTTATTTTTGAAATACAAGAATTGTTCAATTAAAAAAAAAGAGATTTGTTTTAAAAATTTAAAAGATAACTTAATTCACTTAAATGCCGCACGTGTTTCTTTTTTTTTTGATTGTCTTAACCTAATTTATTTTCGTTGACGCAAGATTTATCATTTTAGAGTAATATCAGTTTATTTCTTCCCCTCTTTAAGCAGCAGAAAAATCTATACTTCCTAAGAATGAATTGAACCACCTTTAGGCAGGGGAATTCTTTTTGAAATAACATTATTTATGGGAAATTTGACAGAAAGAGAAACCATTTATAATGGAAACAAAATAAAATGTGTCATATTACGCTAGTGCGTTATCATTTTACAGATTTGAATGATCATACCATTAAAAAGATGCTTAAATGCTCTTTTTTTTTAACACAACTTAATGTGTTAGCTTTTTAAATAAGTTTATATTTACTGCGATAATTCAAATCCCGTCCAGATTAGGGAAAATTTAATTATGCGAACGCTTATGTAATAATTCAGAAAATAAACATTAGAAAATCAGGGTGATTTTTCTGTTTACTAGACAGATAAAGTTGGAATCCTACTTTTTTCATCTTTTCTACGTTTTTTTTAATGATAAAATATTTCTTTTGTTTATTATTACTTTGTCAATCTTTTCAAAAATGAATTGAAAAGTCAACTTATTTATTAGGGAACAAATAAAATAAATTTTTAAAGTTATAAAAGTTATAAACCTTGAAAACTGTGTAACCGTAGAGACAAAATAGTTATCATTTAATAATCAAAAAAGCTAAGAAATAATGCTACTGAAATATTATATATATATATATATATATATATATATATATATATATATATATATATATATATATATATATATATATATATATATATATATATATATATATATATATATATATATATATATATATGTATATGTATATGTATATGTATATGTATATGTATATGTATATATATATATATATATATATATATATATATATATATATATATATATATATATATATATATATATATATATATATATATATATATATATATATATAGCACAATGAAAACAAAGAGAAAAACGAAGAAAATTAATAAGTTTTTTTTTAGATATCAAAAATTATATTGTTTAAGCACTTTTCAATAATATTTTGAAAAATATTCTTCTCTTGTCATTAATTTTTTATTATTTTCCATATTTTCTCAATATTTTAGCTTTTATATATATATATATATATATATATATATATATATATATATATATATATATATATATATATATATATATATATATACATTTATATGTTTCAAAAAAATAACAAGTACTTATTCATATTTGAATTATATGCAAAATTTTGTAAGAAAATTTTTAAACTAAACATTTATTTTTGCTTGATGAAATATTCAGATCCTACATTCATTTTTTACTCAAATATTTTTCGAAAGAAATTTTACTCGAGAAAATATTCAGTACTATTCAGAAACTGCTTGTGAAGTTTTATAAACATCAGCCGACAAGGTTAAAAGAAACAATCAAATTATCGAGAAAAATCAGGAGAAATCAAAATGCAATTTACTCATTGAAGTGTTTGAGCAAACAACTTTCATTTTCATCAAACCTACACTGTCATAAAATGCGCCAACTCTTAAGCTCGTAAGAGGATTGGGAAAAGGGAAATTGAAAATGGGGGGAAAAAAGGGAAAATAATGAAACTCAATTTCGAAAACACCTTCATGTTCTCTTGACAAAGGCATGTCAATTCACAGTAGTAGAACAAGCACAAAGTTAGTTTCATCTCATATTCAACTCTTACAAAACCAATTAATTAGATTGGTTGAGAATAATAAGGATTAGAATGTTTATTTTTAAGAGATTATTTGATAAGTTTAGCTATTTAATCTTTTCTTCAGATTTGTTCTAAGTTAAAATTTTTATCTTACTGATAATATCTGAGAACTTAAGTTTGTAAATAAGTTGGATTAGAAAATTAATCTCATCAACGTTTTTCTTTTCCCAAAGCATTTGAAAGGCTTTGTTCGATAAAAGGTTTAAAATGGTTTTTAAAATTAAAAAAAATATCTTAATAATTTATTTCTGCTGAATAATTTAAATGCTATTTCGTTTCATTTATAATTGTTTTTAAAAAAAAATTGTTAGAATCATACTAATTTTCATTTTAAAGCTATTAAAAAAATTTATAAAGTTTAGAACTTTTGTTTAGATATATCGATAATACTTTTTTGTTATATTATTCTCACGTATCTCAAATAAATAAGTATTATTGATACAAGTGAATACATTTTACTTAATCTAATTTAGTCTCAATAATCATCAAAAATTTATAGAATTTTGTATTGCTTGGAAATAAAATAAATTGTTTGTTGTTAAATAAATATATATTTCATAACTTTTATAATATAAATTTATATAATGCACTTTTTTATGCTAAATAATATCTAGGCATTATTCCAAGTAAAAAATATGAGTATAGCAACATAAAATAACATCAGTATAAAAATCTCTATGTATATTAAAAGTCAAACTCCCCTCATTTGAAGAAAAATTCTATAGATGTCGAAAAACAAACTCATCTTGCTAATAAAATAATAGTAGCAGAAAAAATTTATATCGAAATCAAAACAAAATTACTTTTTTTTCTTCGATTTACCAAAGGTATTGTTAAAGTTATGAACATTAAGAATAATTTAATAAAATTTTTTAGCACTCGGTTATTGATAAATACACAACACATAACGAGGACAAAACGCTTACAAAGCTTCATCTCTTAAAAGACATGATAATAGAAAGATCGCGCAATTTTGACTTCGATCAGATGACGTAGATATTGTCTGAGCTGATACTTTCACACAAACCAGACAAAAGTCATTCATCTACGAAAGAAGCATCTCGATGCGTATACCAACGTTTGTTGAAATGGCCATCGGGTCGGCAGGATAAAAATTGCCACGCTCTAACTAGACCTAACTACAACCTAATTTCTAATCAGAGGAGTGAGGGCTGCTCTAACCGGGCAAAAAACAAAAATTGATGATAACATATCTCATGAAACTAGGTAACTCAAGAACTATTGCTTTTCATTAGAAATAAAAATTATGGATTTTTCATATTTCTACTTTCAATAAACGAATAGATATTTACTATCCTGAGTTTTTTTCACTTTTCAGAAGTCCTAGTAATCTACATAGCTACACTACGGAATTTTTTTTTTCAAATCTGAAATTAATTTTGCTTCTAAGGTTATAGATTTTTCGCATGACATTTCAAGCCTATTTATTGTCGAATTGCACAAGTTTAAGAATAGAATAGAAGGGGGTCACGCAGGGCTCGAAAAAACTCAGAAATTTTAACTGTCCCCGAGGACGGCTTGTCCAGCAATGTACCCGTCCTCCTTTGAAACTAACCCGTAGCTTCTAAATAAATAAAAATATAATTTTCTCTTATTTATTACAAACATTTATGTAAATTGCACAATGAAGTAGTTACTAGGATTACATTATACAGTAATAAAAGAAATACTAGGTTACTAATAGAAACTTGTTTTTTTTTATTTCTAGATTAGAGGGTAATTTTAGAAGCGAGGCGCTAGACTCTTTAAGATAACAAAAATTGAACGAACATTAACGGGAAAATGGCCGTCCGCGCGGACGTCGGATTCGAAAAATTCGTTGTCTGCGGGGAATTTTTGCGGCGGACAGGTGGTTTTTCGCTCCCTGGGGTCAAGCAAATGTTGCAAAAAACGTAAATGTTGTAATGTTGCGAACTCATGCCCGGAAATGCAGTCAAATTTCGCTTGGGGCGCTTCCCTATTATGAACTGATTCTTCATGTGCTTCTGAACAGGTCATAGTAGGAGAACACCCGCTAGCCGCGTATGACGACATTTCCGGGCATGGTTTCTTATGCAGTTTCAATCTTGATGATGTGCTCTAACTCTCCTAGAAGTTTGTAACATTTACGCGACCCCCATGATACGTATAACGTTTCAAAACTTATATGTTTCGAAAAAAGAAAGGCAATTTAAAAAAAAATGTAACTTGGTGAGAGAAACTGACTGTAGAGATTTGAAAACCGCGACATCGAAATATCTAAGATCCTTTGAAAAATCTCGTACAGAAGAAAAAAGAAATAAATCCCCGTGTTATCCTATTACTCGATCATTTTCTTTAGTTCATGTGTTTTTCAACCCATTGTGCATAACTATTGAATTAACTGATCGTGTTTCCTTTTTATTGCAATGATAAAATAATATTTATTCGAAATTTACATTTTTGGAGTCATCGACTTGCTTACGGATGCCATATACAGTACAAACTATTTGATAAACGCTTTTTCTCAGATTTAGCTTTTTGTGCTCAATATCCAGCACTATTACATATAATAAATTTTCGTTTTTATAACCTTGTAAAATTCGGAATCCAATTTTGATCAAGACTTGAAAGCTGTCTAATCAAATTACAAAAGACAAACAATAAGATAGTATTTTCAATAAAGTAAGTCAATTTCTTTATGAATTTCTTATAAGCTTCATAAATCTATCGATAGATTTTGATTAGAAAAGCTTAGGGATAAAAACACCACAGAAGGAAGGTGAATAATAAATTTTCATTTGTTTTTATTAGTTGACAGATGAGATTGAGGACGGTTTTTCCCGTAATCCGGAGATTCGCTGCTAAAAAAATTTTTTTTCTTTCCTTTTAAAATAGTTAACTGCGTTTCAAGCGTTATTTCAACTCATATCTTTCTCAAAAGTAGTTATTTCAAATTCAGAACTACTTTAAATGCATTAAATTTTTTATTTATATATCTGTACAATTACAATTTTTCGCTTTTTTTAAAAATTTTGTTCAATTGAGATTTCGCAGAAAAACAACCTCCAAAAGTAAAAGATTGAGTGATTTTTTTTATTAATGATATAAATTTTAATATAGTAAGTTGAACCGAAAGTGTCTTCTTCGATAAAAGAATTTCAAAAGAAATGTCGAAAAAAAACGTGATTTCTATCTTATGAAATAACGAAGACGTCTCTCTCTCAGAAAAATATATCTGATTTAATTTAAACTGCAACGCGCAATTTTCATTGGTTAAGAAGCAAAATAAAATTGCATGGTTAAATTTTAATGAAATGAATAAAATGTTTACTCTCAGGAAATACAATTCAAAGTTGAACTATTGTATCAATACTTTGAACCATACTATCATTACCCTGAACCACAATATAGCGTAAATTTGTATCTAGTATCGCGTTATCAAAATTAAATGTACGTTAATATTATTCAACTTAATGCTTTTTAGTTAATTTTAACGATATAATCATTAAGCACGCTCAAGAAATTCATAATTTGCAATAAAAATGATGATTTAACTACACATTCATTGATTTCTTGTATTGAAAGCGAAAACAATTATTAAACACTTTTATTGTCTTTTTTTATAAATTTTATACAATTTTTTGCTGTTTATATTTATTAAATAAGGTATATTTATTTATTGAGCTTTATTTGAGTTCAAAGTTTTCTTCAAACTGAGTAAAAAAAAACCCAGGGAAAAGCTTAATTAATTGCGATTTATCGCAGAATATTTTTATCCAACTACAATAAAAATATATTATTCTTCGTCAGCACTACAGCCATGTGAAGGTCAAAGTTTTCTTAATTTGTTTCCTCCTAAAAAATGGCTGGGTACAAGATTTTGAAATCTCTCAACTCCCTCAAGGTTCGAAGATTTTTCTCAGAATAATCCAATCATATTGTATATGTTTGATCACTTTTCTTCGCTGAAAAGGTTCTGAATCTTCACATCTATTTACATGTTCTTTCTATTTAATTTTGACTGGATTGATTACTCTTAAAATTCTTGATTGTCTATATTTATTGTATAGTTAATGATTTTAACTAATTCACCCTAACCGCTGTCAAAATGATGCGAATTATATTTAAAATATTTTTTATTAATTTTCTATAAGTTAATTAAGTGCTTAGCTATCGGAGCTGTATAAAATAATTATCAAAGTTACATCCATCAGATAATTAAAAACATATTCTGTGGTTATGAAATATTAAGCAATTCATCAATGCGATTACTTAAACAACGTTACTTGAATAAAGAAAAAAAGAAAAAACAATTTTAAATACATTAACATTTATCAGTTCTGAAACTTCTTTATTCTATAACTTAAAACTTGAAAAAATATGGTACCAGGAAGATACTCAATTAAGAATGTAGCTCAAATAACAACTTCATTATTTTGTTAGAGATTTTTATCTTTTTTCCGTTTTATCTTATTTAATGAAAAGACTGTCTGAATTCTAAATAAGGTTCTATATTCAGTATCCAAGAAGTAACTTTGGTGGAAATGGGAATTATTATTCTAATGGATGACCTTTGTGAAACGTGACTAAAAGAATCAAAACACAGAAGTCAAGCTCAGAGACCTCAAATATATTGCTTTCTTGCTAAATCTCTGGCGGAAGATAACGAAATAAATTCTATTTATGATACGCTTAGAGACAAGTTCGTCGCCAAGATGTTTTAATAACTCTAAGAGTCTTGTTTTAAACAAATTAACTAAATGTGTCACGTATTTATTTTTTAGAATCATGTTTTACCTCGAAACCTTCAGTCTGAATCTATTTTTTGTAGAGAGAAACGATTCAAGACGAAGTTCAAACGACGAAGAAATGTAAATTTAAGATTGTTACATTATATTTTTAATTAAATTCAGAAATTTGCAAATAAATACGGCATAAACCTATCAATATTAACGAAAACTGTTAATGTTTCACGTCTCAGGGCATATATACTTTCAAATAGAATTACTTAAGGACGAAGGAAATTCTAAGAGTATTACTTTATATTAACTTATAGCTTTCTAATTAAATTATGAGATTTTAGAATGAAGAAGACATAAATATATCAATATTAAAGATAATTATTAATATTTCTAGTCTCAAGACTTTATAATATTATACTTCAAAACCGTGTCTAAATTTCTATTTATTTTTTACTAATATTTTTTAAATATTAATAAAAAAGTTTTTAAAAAATGCAAATTTTTATTAATATTTTTTAAATACTAATAAAAAAAGTATTTAAAAATATAAATTTCTATTAATATTTTCTTGAATATGTTTCTGGTTAAATATTGTATTCTCTGAGTATGGTTATTTTGTCTGATGAACCAACAGAGTTTGATATTTATTACACTAGTATCTATAAATTAAAACATTTCTAGCTTTGCCTTCACACTGTTAGAAATTTCTCGGATAAAATAGTTAAATACCAATTTATTTATTTGTAATTTTACCATATTCTAACAAAACAGTCAAATAACCTTAATTAGATGGTATTAAAACTGTTAACTTTGAGAAAAATCATATTTAACTGCTTTAACCTAATACGGTTAAACAACCAGAATTTTATCGCCCTAACTGGGCTTACCAAACGAAGCCATTTAGTTCCTTGCAGCTGGGTACACATTATAGGCAAGAGGGCTCAATCTCATAACCGACAGAACGGAGGTTCGAATGGCACTACGATTTTTCTTCCATTCCGTTAAGCATATGAATAGTGTTTGCGACCCTGGGCTATTAGAATTCGATACGCTCATTTACACATAGATGACAGCACTATAACGACAACTTCTAGAACATCTCCAAGTCCAGTTCAATTTCTTTTTCATGGTTTTGAAACCATGCTAGTTGTAAGTGGTTAAAAAAACTATATAGTTTTATATTCATGGTTTTTAACCATGCTAGTTGTAAACGGTTTAAAAACCGTAAAGGAAAAAATGTTCTTCACCGTAAATTTTACAGTTATTTGGATGGACAAACTGCTGTCGTTTATTTTACCATAATTTTAGAATGAAAATTCTTAAAGTGCAGTTATAAAAAACTGGCTGCAGTGTGCCCTACAGTACTGCAAAATGATATTAAAGTGATTTTTTCCCATAATTTAATAATATAAAGTAAAAACAGGAATCAATTATTTTTTAAAAATATTTTTTCGAGTCTCGGTTATATGACCACTTTAGTATTAGGTAGGTGTCTGGATTTAGGTTTTGATTTAACGTGATATCTATTCAATATATTTATATTTATACAGGCCGTTTTTTAAAAATATTATGCAGAAAATTATGGAAAAGGAAGATTCTCTATCAATATTTACTAGCATTTGTTCGCATATTTTTCCAAAACAAAATTGTGCTCAATAAGTTTGTTTCAATACGTTAACGACACAATTGAAAAATTTCATCTGAATCATATACAATAAATTCGAGTATCATGAGTTTAAAAGAAATATTGCAGCTATTTTGTTTTTCCTCAAATCCTAGTATTTATTGAATTATAATTAAATAAATTGAATATATTATGTATTTTTAAGTAAAATTAAATTGTTAAAAATTAATATGATGATTGAAAACAAAACATTTGAGTCATTTCCATTTAAAATCATATGAATTGTAAGCATTTTTGGGAATGTTCATTTATTTTGCGAAAAAACAACCCTTATTGATCGCTTGAATAGATTTTTTTCTATTATTTTTAGTTTTTAGGGAAAATATTGTAAAATGTTTTAAGCAGAGAATTTTTATCTTGTATTTTTCTTATTCTTTTCGTATTAAAAAAGCACCGTAATAGTTTGTAAAATGATAGTTTTGTATATTATTTATTGTAATAATATACAAAATAATATAGATTTTTTTTAATATTTATTCTATAAAATATGTTTCTCTTATTTCTTGGAAAATAATATTGAAAGTTAAGCAGCATTTAATAAAAATTGAAAGGATAAATACAGGAATGATTTCTCAAAGAAGTTATATAAAATATGTTAGTTTTAAAATTCAAAAGTCCAAAAACAAAAAAGAAAAATATTTGGCGAAAAATGTGAATCAGGTTAGATTCAAATACAAAAGCCTTAGAAAAATCCGTTTTTCCATACAATAATTTGCATGCTTAATTTGATTTCGTTATTTATCATAAAGAACAATTAAAATGACAGAAATTAGACATTATTAAAAAAATGAAGAAACTTGAAGATTCAAAATCTCTATTGACATAAAACAAACTCTGACTAAGAAAAGATCTTTAATCTTCATATTCAACACCTGTAACTCTCTTAAGTCCATGCCTGTGTTTAAAAGGACGAAAAGAATTAACAATAGAACAATAAAAAGGAAGGATAAAAAGCAAATAGGAAAAAAATGGAACTGCTTCTGATCTGTATTTATTGATTGGAAAGATGAGAGCTTGAAAGCTAAATTGATCATTTTTAAGAGTCTCTAAAGTTAAGTTGAAGAGTATTTGTTCCGTGAATTGTATTGACATACTAGAAAAAAAATATGTTGGTAGACTGATCTTCGTTGAAGCGATAATTTTCAAACGTTGTAATTTTCGAGTTCCTTAAGTGGGTATTTAGTTTCGCTTTCCAATACGAAAGAAAACAAAATTCCTTTCTCTTTGTTTATATACTTTCAAGTTATGCTTTGTGAGCATCTTCTGTTGTTAATTAAATTATGTTAAAATGAGATATGGAATTATAATAGTTTGTTCAACTTTTTAAATAAAGAAAGCTTTTAATCCCAATTGTTAATGATTTAATAGGGACAGTGGTATAAGCAAGTTCTCTAAGACACTGTTTCGATATTATTTATCAAAGCATGTCAGCGTCTTTTAAAAAAGTAGTTGATAAAGAAGTTTCTACTCAAATTTATGGAAGATAATTCCGTATAGAATTAGAAAGAAAATTTCATGAATAGATATTGAAACATTTAAATAGTTCACACACTGTCAAAACCTTTAGTGCATGTTGAACTATAATACAGCACAAGTTTTCTGAAACCTTAATATGGGGCTAAGTTAAACTCTACAATCATATTTTATTGTTAATAATACGATACTATAATTCAACTTGAATGGCAATTTGCTTCAATCTAACACCTTATTGAGTTTGAACTTGGTTTGCTCCATATTACGTATTAAGATACACATATTATGATTCAACGTTGAACCGATTTTTTCTTAGATTGTTCTTATAAAGTGTAAATACTTTGTGGAATTAAAACACCGCAATACGACTTTTTGGCATAGTTAAAGCAATTTAGTTTACAAATTTTTACGTTTTAAAGGCTTGTAGAACAAACACAGTTGTAAATTACGGCTTAAAATATTAAATCCTCTTCCCGTAGGAAATAATACCCTCTAATTGCAGGTTTTATTGTTGGAGAAAGTTGATAGATTTTGTTTGTATAACTGCCATATTTCTATAAAAAAAATTGAAGAATAAATGGACAGATTTTCTTCGAGCTTACTTTTGGAGACCTTCTAATTTTATAAACGCTTATATTTTTGAGTATAGTTTTTCAAATATTTTTTATCACCTATTAATTCCATGATGAAGGGATTTTTACAAATAAAATTATATTTTATTCCCTAACATCGCATTTAATACAATTCTTTAGAAACAATATAATAACATTGTAAAATAGGCTGGAAAAAATTAAACTGTCTTTGAATATTGATTTTTAATGGCTGTGTTAGAGGGTTTTTTCTTCTTTTATTTTTGCAACTCACAATAAAATATGACACAAGACTTATAGTAGAAGGCATAAAAAATAACTGATGTTAAACCCTTAAACTTTCACGTTACTCAGTCAAATTTATTTTCTTTTTAATAAAACTATTGTTACAACTGTCTTAAAACTCATAACAACATTTAAAATGAAGTTGAACTTAATATAACGTGTTTCAACTGATTAAGCCTAACCATTTTCGAAGCACCTCATTTTATCTTACAGTAATACGTACTTGGTTCGCGTAGCTAAAGTGTATATATTCTATTGTTGGCTTAATTGTGGCAAAAAATAATAAATTTTAGAAATGGTTTCCATTCTATAGTTGCATATTTACCCTTTGTATTCGTGAATTTACTCTCACTCACCAAAGCTATTTTACCGTTCCTGTCTGCTCTTAGCTTCTTTAGCAAGGAACCATATCGACCTTACATTATTAAACGATACTGCTCATTTAAGACAAAAGGTATATTTGGAGGCATGTGAAATTCAAAGTAATAATTTGTAAGTTGTGTTTAACAAAATATGGCTAACAAATTGTAGTCTTTTTATTTAAAATTTTTTTCTTCATTGTCCTATTTATTTATTACATTCGTCCAACAAATGTTTCCAAAAAAAATAACAACTATGTGGGCTTAACATGACCATAAAAGATTAGAGTTAAATGTGTAGTCTATACAAAAATGAAACAAGTTATTGAAGAGATACCCTCATAAATCTCCAAAATTTTGAAAGACAATGCGATTTGTGTGGAAAATAATCCATGAGAAAAAAATTTATAACTTTTAAATACATTTTCCCCGAATATGTAAGAATGATTTAATAACCACAATTGAATATTCGATTGTTTTCATCCTCTACAAAAGTACCTCTGTCAGTCGAGGCAAATAAGAAAGTATTTGAGTAAAGTACCTTTATTCCCTTTGCCTCAGCCCAAACGTAGATCATTTTATAAAGCACCAAATTATTTCCTTTGTGCTTGTTACTTTTTTTTACTTCACTTTGCTTTTCTATTAACATAAAAAATTACCCCTACCCATATTGATACTAAAAATGATCATCAAATTTCAGCTTACCTGATCTATAAAGCAAGTTGTACTTGTGAGCACGGTTTGTTGTAGAGCTTGCTAGTGATGATGCACTCATAGCAATAGCAGAATCAGAATCACTATGGTAACCAGATATATCAGTGCAGCTGTCATCATCATCGCCAAACTCTTTAATCAGATCTAGTATTTGCTGACATCCCTGAGAAAATCTCATGAGAGCTGATGCTACAACTGCATTTGGGCTGACATCTTTTACTTCTTTGCGAAGCTGGGTAAACTGGAATAATGCATCTTTATCCATCTCAATCCTTTTCTGTAGGATAGCTAGCAACGTATTCATAGACTGATTATTCAAAGTAGGTTCAATTACATTAAGAAGTGTCTTATTTTTTATAAGCCTTTCTTGTATTTCTTCTTGATGTAAGCTGAGTTGCCTTTGATGGCTCGCCTTTATAGGGGCTGGTCCATGTGACAAGGATGTTGTGATTGGTTGTTTGGAAGCTAGGCTTAACTCATCCAGCTTCTGAACAGCACACTTATAACGATGGATTACTCTTTCGAATTCCAGCTTTAGAGCCTCGTGTAAATTCATCAAAGTATTTCCTGAAGTTCCGACCATACCATGTTGACCAAGGCCTTTAATGGACTTTTCTAATGATTTTTTCCTGGTGCTGATCAATTTTCTCATCCTTGGCTCTGATAAAACAATTACCTGAAAACCAAAAATAATTGTTAGCTCCACATTCCCTCTATATCAGCATTTATCAAGTATTATACCCAATATGAATATAAGGGATTAAATAATATAGTAAATAAAACAAAGAAGAAAGGTCTACTAGCTTTTGTAATCCAAAAAGTTATGGATCTTACTCGTGATAAATCACCTTTCAAATTTAAATTATATAATTTTAATACAAGATGAAATTCGGAGTTAAACGCTAGACTTATCGAGCTTACCCTTTTGCAATAAATAAAAACTACGGCTCATATAGTAGGTAACATACGACAATCATATTCACAGTTTTTAAAAATTTATAATGAATAAATACATACAATTAAAAGCAGAATTTCCGTTTTTAGTACTTATACAGTCCCCAACATGAAATATTTTCGTTCGTGCATTTTCTAAATATTTGTTTTAATTTTTTGGTTTGTAGATTTTATTTATGATGTAAAGAATAGGGGTTTTTATAGAAAAATTGCATTCTAATGTGTAATTTCTTGCTTCAAGCTTTTTTTTACTTAGATGCGCTGTTTGTTTTTTTTGCAAATGTGAACTATAGTTATCATGCAAAAATTTATATAAAATTGCCAAAATAACAATTGTTTGAAAAAATTTAAACACATATATTGATATATTGCTGAAAATGCGATTGTTTTTTAAACGAAATGTTTTTGCAATGAAGCCATAAATTAATTCTAATGAGCATGAAACTATGTATTGTCAGTAAACAAACAAACAAAAAAAAATGGATAAATAAATAAAACTGTAACAGTGAAAAAGCAAGTAAAGAAAATATCTTCATGCACTGTCAAAAAAATTAGCTTACCTGAACACCAAAAATTCTGGCAACTATACATCAAAACTTTTTACAGTGCACATTTGTGTCAGTCAACTTATTATTTTCTTGTAAAAAAAAAAAAAAAAGAAAAAAATGTTGCGTAATCAGTCCTAGAATTTTCGATGCATCCACCGATAACAGTGCTGACGAAATTATCCTCGGTGGTAAATATATCATGGGTGTGAGTCCCCCTGCCGTTCAGCAAACCGTGGGAGGGTTTCGTAGTTTTCCTCTCTATGTAACGCAAATGCGGATTAGTTCCATCAGAAAGTCCTCCACGAAGGCAAGTTTCTCCCTATATTTGATACAGGATTTCCCTTGTCTTCTGGATTGGGTTCAAAATTACAGGGCTACAAAGTTGAACACCGGAAGTCGTAAACTCAAAATTGGATCGGCTCAACGACTGTGATAAAATGAAATAAATCCATATCAATGTCAAATAAGCAAATTTTAATTTCAGTGCTTTCCCATTTTATATGCGCAAGTACTCAGTTTTTAACCATAAATACAATTCAAATTTTCATCATTTACATTTACTAACTACTATTACGCTTTTTATTTGAATTGTAGCAAGCGAAAGATAATATTAAATTTACATTCACCGTTGAGAATTTTTTAGTAACTCAAAAATATAGTATAAAAGCATTTTGCACTGAAAAGGTAAATTATTGTATATTTGGGGGAGAACACAAATTTATGTTCCTATAAAAAGCAAAGTTTTCTCCTCTGTATTTATGACAGACAATATCAAGTGCAAAACCCTTTTCCCTATAAGTAATAACAATATATATGGATATTCTCAAACTGACATTATCAATAATATATGTATATCATATGGATAAGCTTACTAACATTGCAAAAATTTTATACTTTATGCCCATTTATGAAGGGGAAAAAATGAGTTGAAACATATGTATTTTGTACTCTTAAGTTTTTATATCTAATTTTCTATATATGAATGTCAGATAAACTCATAATTATCTGGATTAAGTAAGTCTGATGGGATTCATGTGTTTCAGACATTTTTTTGTTCTTTTTCGTCCCAGTGTAAAATTGTGTAGTTTTACTTTTTCTCAAAAGAAAAAATCATTTATTCATTTGGCCACATTATGTACCCCCTAATAAGCCTATAATTATTTCCTCTGGTAAGGTACACTAGTATCCGGTAATATAATACGTGGTACGATATAAATATTATGAGTCAATATTAGGGAACGATATTGGGCCATGTGTTGAAACAGAATATTGACTTCAAATTTCCTCATTTTAAAGCTAATAAACACACTATTATGTATATACATGCATATTAAACTTGATTGTCATTGTGTACTCCCTAATAAACCAATAATTATTTTCTCTGTTATGGTAAACTAGTATCCTGTAATATAATACGTATTCCAATATAAATATTATGAGTCAATATTAAGGAACGATATTGGGCCATGCGTTAAAGCAGAATATTGACTTCGAATTTCCTCATAATTATTAATTATGAGGAAAGATGAATTATGAGTTAATTTGCTAAGTAATTTTATTTATAAATCATTTATAAAGTAATACATCTATGACTTTTCGAAAACTACTTTCGAGACTTTTCACACAGGTAAACTCTTCTCTTTTAACTTCTAAAGTATAGCTTAAAAACACTCTTTTTTTCGTCTTAAATGAACATTTCTTATTCACAAAGGCCATCAGTGTTAAAATAGTGAAAAGCTTTTTGTCTGAAATATTTTATTTTATTATTTCATAGCTTTGAGAAAATCTTTCGAAACTTGGCAGTAATGAGTCATTAAATATGAATAATTTTCTGCTCACTTTCCTCATAAATTTCACTTTTTTATACCTTTTCCTATAAAGTGCTTTCACTTAAACTAGCTCAGTTCAAAAATGGATCATTTTGTTTCTTTTTAAGTACAAAGTAATTCTCTATTACGACGAAAAAGATAAATAGCAATATTTAAACAACTCGTTTTAAAATGCTATTTGATGCATAATTGAGAAATAAATATTTGATCAAAAGTATAGAAATGCGCATTCAAAAAATTCAAATTTGAAATACTTCGGACTCCTAAAAGTCTCCATCAGAAGGAAAAATAATTTTACTTTCTTGGTGTTAATTTACGAAAAATTATAAGACTGCTATTTCTTAACTAAATAAGTAACAAGCTCATATTTTTTTAAATGTTTGCTAAATTTTATTTATTGAAATACTTTCTACTGAACCTAGATACTAAATTTTTAACTCAACGCTTGATTGCATTTTTTAAACTCGAAATTTGAAAAAGACTTAAGATAATTTCAAAATTATAGTTTCAAAATTATAGTTTAAAATTTCATAACTAGGGCAAAAAAAAGCAAAAATGTGTATTAGTTACACAATAAATTAAGAAATTGAGTTCATATAAAAATCTCTTTTAGGTTAACATGATGGAAGAAGAATAACTTTAATGTCTTAACTTTTAAAATTTGAAATATCAAATTTAATAAGTGTGTCCTAAAAATAATGTCATTTAAACCCTTTAATGTCAATTGTCCCTTTTAAGGGCGATTCTAAAAGGGTATCATAAGATCTCAAATATTTCTTTACGTGAATTGCAGGCGTAATTTTCAATAACTTTTATGGCGAGTATTTAACTTTTATATCAGCGAGTATCAAACTATGTTTCTTGCATCAATTCTAAATGCTGATTTTTCTTTTTATCTTCAAATCCAACATAACAGTAGTTTTACACAACTCTTATGTTTGCTTAATTATTAGCTAGTTATTAATTATTAGCTTGTATTCAGAATCTATTTCTCAAATAAAAGCTGTAAAGTTGTTTTTTTCAGGGGAATCACTTTCAATTCTGGTCTTAATAGTATTGTGTATTTACATAAAAGATAAAAAAAAAATTTAAAATTTTTCAGCTTTTTTAAATGAAACCAAAGAAATTCACACGATATCACTTGAATTGTAGACATTAAAGTAAGTCTGTAGTAAGACTAAATTAAAAATCCACTTGAATTGTAGACGTTAAATATTAATTTAAAAACTAAGACTTCTCTGAGTCGAAAAATTATTTTAAATTTTTCTAAGTGAAATAATTAATTATATTATTTAGTTAAGAAATAAATTTATTTTATTTAAAAACTGAGTAACTTAATAAATTGTTAAACTTAGAGCAAAATAGTTTTTAAACTTAGTGCAAATATTTTAAGAAACGATAGACATTTTTGAACTAAATTACTTGAATTGTTTAACACATTTTATGAAAAATATTTACATGATTAAAACATTGTTCTGGATTTTAGTGATCAAATCAAAATGCATTTAAGTTCGCTTAACATATAATACATAATGAAATACACCTGCAGTTAAAATTTTAATTCACAGACCAATATTTTTGTGTATTTCATAATATTTTTTTTAATTTGACTCCTATTATGGAAACGGGTCATTTTACTCGTAAATTCTTAATTCATTTAACTATGTGACAGTGTGTTTTAAAATAATTAATTATTTTAAAAAAAGAAGAAAACATGAAATTAAAAACGTTCTTAAAAATATTAATTATTTTTAATTTGAAATTACGTATCATAATTTGTTCCCCAAATGAATTTCAAAATATTTAAGCATATTTTTCAATTGCAAGAAAATTCTTGAATAGAAATATAAGAAAACTTTAATTAAAGCTTTTGCTTAAAATTTAATTTATTACATAAAGTAAATAATATAGAGTCTCAACTCTCAAGAAAAAATACCACTAATTAAGTATCAGTACTAGAGCTTTAAAAGAATTTTGAGGGAAATAAAAAAAAAGATATTATTCAAAAAAATTTATCGGATATTTTGCTCGATATTCGCTGAGACCTATGCATTATTTTTTGTTTGAATCCATCATTTAGAACTGATTTTATAAACTTAATCTATTTTAAGAAGTTTTCCCTGGAAAAATAAAAATTATTATTTATTAAAACAAAGCGATGATTTTGTTCAATCTGCCGGCAAAGGTTAAAAAATTAACACTGAGCTTGGAAAAAAGCAAAGAAAAAGAAAAAAAAAGAAAGAAAGAAATTGTTTTATTTTTCTGTAATTAATGATTTCTACTAAAACCTGTTGATTATGATAATTAAAACTTCATTGTTTAAAATTAACCAAAAATTAGTCAAAACTTTAAGATTTGATTCATGCTACAAGAAAATAAAAGAACTGCAAATCTTACCTTCAATAACTTCTTGCAGGAAGCGACAATAGGATGATTTACATCAAGTGTTAGCATATTCATTGGGGATTCTTCTTGCTGCAAAGCAAATACTTTAACCATCTGCATTACTACACTATCAGGACGCAAGAGTTTAAGAGGTATCTCAAGACTATCTGCAAGAAATACTCTAGCATATAAAGCTTCTAGAATACCAAGGGTATGAGGAATATTATCCACGAATAGTTCAACCGGTAGCTCACCGAGGATTGCTTTGAATGTACTATAGTTTAACCTATTGATGAAATTTGCAGCTTCTCTATAATGCTGATTCTCGTATAGCAGCAGAACTCTTCGAATCGCTACACCAGGGCTTACATCAGCAATTGTCATACTACCAACCCTGCTTTCGACGTCATCACCATATCCTTTTGCCCAGTCATTGGTTCTCCAAGTCATTTTTTGGATATTTTTTCTACTATGTCTTTCAGGGCGAATTCTATTACCTCGGTCGATAATAGCATGCCCAGCTTGTTTATAAGTCCATGTAGTAAAAGCCGCTGGACGGTCAATACGATGCATGTTGTTTTTTTTAAAAGCAAAAACACTATAATAGCACTCAATTTATATTATAAATTGGGTAACACTATAATAATAAAGAAAGAAATATCCCTTGCTTAAAACAAAATCTCCTAAGATGGCAAATTTTTCTCAAACACAATTAAGAATCATTCACGACTGAGCAAAAGTCAGAGAGAAGACGCAAGTGAAGAGTTGTTTTGTTTAGAATGGTAAGAAAACAGTTAAAAAAAATAACGGGGACACTTTGACTTGCCTCTTTACCTAGTTGAAAAGCTTGCAATGTTTGGGTACTCAAAAGTCTCGTTCAGATATTCGAAAACGAATGAAGGGCACGAGGTCTTAAACGAAATACGTCAGTGGGTCAGTAAGATGGCTTATTATCATGATGTGGAGGAGCAGAAGCGCTTGAGGTAGGTCCAGATCTTTGAGAACAAATGGCAGGGGGGACGGAAACGCCCCTACCGGTTGCGGCGATCTCAACTAGATATTGGTTTATCGCCTCTAATTATTCGAACATTTTTTTCTTTGTCAGCGAGTGTTGAGATGCTTCTGCTCATGTTTTAAGAAAAGGGGAATGAGTCTTTGGTAATGACCTCAAAAATGAAGGTCCGGGATGCTCTGGAGTGCCAAGAGGCTTTTGGAGTAGACATAGGTAGAAACTAAGAAGGGATTGCCTGACAGATTTTTCATTCAAACCTGTTCTTTGTCCAAGGTGACGTAATTTTAAGTATCACACCCATCAAAAGTGATGTTCCTTTGAAGCAGAACTAAGCGAGTTTTTCGAATGAATGTTATTGGAAACATTCGATGCGTAGAATATTATGATGGATTTTTCTTCCTTTTGTTTTTTCTTCGGCTTCTCATCGTTGGAAGTTTGCGGGAAGAAAGGATGGGCTTATTTGGACGATTAAAATTCTGCTCGTAATAAATAACTCTTCCACTATTATTATTGATTATTGAAAAATAATATATATATATATATATATATATATAATATCCACGGGTATTGTTAGAATCTCTGAATTTTTATTCTTTGACTATTACGTTAAAAGTTCGTTGAATGTAAATGCCATGACTTTTAATTGTCTATTATTGTGTCATAAACTAAAAGAAAGAACATGAAAAAATAGTATTGAATTGCGGTGCTAAACCAGAAAGGTCTGTCAATTTGTAAAAGAAAAAAAATTCAATTCTATGAATTTTTACAACAGTTGCATGTTTTGTCACATCTAAATAAGAAAAAAACTTGAATTAAAATGAGCTGCTCTTTATTAAGCTCTTTTTTCGTACATCTAAATCATCAAACATATTGTTTTAAATTACATACTACAATAAGTGTTTTACAAAGTTCATTTTTCAAAATATATCTCAACATTTGTCATTTTTCTTAATTATCAAGACAAGCAAACATTATGGAGTTGAGTATAACATATCATTGATTAATTTACATAGTTTATATTTTTTAGAACATTTCTTGAATAAATATATATTAATGTAAAGTATAATATATTTTTTTCTGTATAGCAATGCATTTTGCTGCATTTACATCAAATCATGTCATATGTCATCAATCATATATATATATATATATATATATATATATATATATATATATATATATATATATATATATATATATATATATATATATATATATATATATATATATACATTACCCTCAGTGTGTTAAATGCCAGTTCTTAATAAAATGCTAAGTCATTGCACAAAATGATGCCTGGAATTTTAAGGCAAAGTGTAAAACATGAGAATTATCATATACTTCACTTAAACATTTTATAAAATAAATGGGCAATATGTAAAATATTAATCCTTCCACACTTTACCGGTTGATTTTAGGCAGTCTATTCAACACGTAAACACAGAATGCCTACATTGTGTCATGTTTAGGAAATTTTTATAACTCTGACCATAGTTCTTAGAAATTTTATATTTTACTGATATTGTGTAAAAAAAAAAAACAATAAGTCAATGAAAAAAAAATTTAACTTTTTATAAATCAACAAATTAAATTAAGTTATTTTTTTGTCAAATATAACTACATTATTCAATTTATAATTAATTATAATTGATCGCGTAAATTTTCCAAGACTTACTTCAGTATATGGCAAGTATTCGCCTGGAAAACTTTTTCATTATAAAAAACTTTTTGATTTTCTTTTACAAATAGAAACTTCTACATTGTAAGCATATATGTGTGAACCAAACTTTCTATGTTATAAGAAATAAATTTCTTGTATATTAACAAAATAAATTATAAATAGATCTTACCAGTACAAATAACAAAATATATTACATAAAAAAATTCCACTAAATTATAAGTTAGAAACAATCTAACAACTTATGCATATAGATAACAAACTAATTCTTACAACATATTTCTCATGAAGCACTCTCATTCTTTGCATATTTTAACAATGTACACATTCTCAGATATTATGTGCTTAAACAAAATATAATAATTCATACAGGATAAAAATACTCTTTATCTGGGCTGTCAAACTTTTATACTATGTCTATTCTGTGCATGATATTGCATTTCAAACATGTATTTGAAACTATATTCTCAATTCTACTTTAAAATTTAAACTTCTGACGAATTTTACGTCTGTTTTCGATAGATGGATGTATAAAATTTATTATTATTCATGTCATATCTTTCACTACTTTGAATAAAAATAGTTCTAGACGGAGAGAAGGAATTTACGGAAAGTACTTAATGGAAATTTTTTTATAGTTTTGAATTTTTTTGATTTTCTTAGAATCGTCCTATTCAATATCTAACGTACTTGAAATGTTATTTACATGTGCGAATAGGCGAAGTTATTTTAACATAAATTGATTATAGTTACTAAAGAAATGCTTCGAAATTTAATTAGAGAAAACTTTATCTTTAAGAGTCGATGAAAAGTAAAGGATAACAATAAATATTAAGCTTGATGAAATTATAAAGGTAATTAGAAAGTTATGATTAAAATATTATAATTAATACTAATAATGAAAATGCTAAAAATGTAGAAAAGTTTAATCCTCAAGATTTACTAAATTTTAAATAATAGTTTGAGTATCAAAAATGATAAACGATTAAAATTATAATTATCAAAACGATTAAAATTATCAAAAATGATAAACGATTAAGCGAGTACGGAAAAATATTTGATTTAAAGAAATATATAATAATGAGCATGCTGAAGTTTTGAAAAATGCATAAATCTCATGTCAATATTTAGTTGTTTTAATGTTATCATTTATTTTAAAGCAAGGTCGAAAACGTGATGAAGTTTCCAATTAAATTTTATAAATATTAAGCTGTAGCGGATACCATTAGAGAAAAAATAATCAATAGAAATCCTAGTACATGTACGTAAATATCTCACTTTTTTTTCCTCGCATAAACTATTTCGTAATATTCCAATTCACTTCGAATTTGAAATATTGATCTCTCTATTAGTATTGAATAGATGGAGTTTTGATATAAACTAGTTTTGTTCTGAAAATTCCCTACAACTGTATTTTAACACTGAAACTTGATACATACCAGTATATCAAAAATATATTTCGAAATTTTCTTCTTGCTTTGTTTAAATTGAAATAAACTCAATCCAAAATAATATTTAAAAAAAATTTTTTTTTTTTAAATTTGTTTTCTCTTCAAATTAAGCTCTCAAACTCCAAAATTTAAAAATTAACATTCTGAAAATTTCAATAATTTGCCTTTAGCATTAGTATACAAAAATATCCTGAATAAATATTTTAAAAAAATTACCTGGCATCTGAATAATTGGCATATTTAAATCGATTAGTAAAAAAGGAAAAGCAAATAAATCTTAAAAATTCTGCAGAATATAATATTTTATTTTTAGTAAAAATTTCTACAATATCGCTAAAATATTATAATTTTTTGATAGAACAAGAAAAAATTTCAGAAATATAAAATTAAAAAAAACTATAAACTATTATCATTTAATTTTAGAAAATCAGAAAATGGTTTTTGAGCAGTGCTATAATACTTAAATTTTACTTAGTCGCTAGATATTACTAATAAATTTCGTTGCATTTTGCAAGGAAAATATCTTCTTGAAGAAAAGAAATCCAAATCGAGTAAAATTCAAGATAGGTTGCAAAATTTATTGGAATTCTTTCTTTCATTCAAACGGCAAAATGGAAGAAAAGAAACTTGCGTAAAGGTAAAACTTTCTCTTAGTGACAAATTTCCTTTCAATTGTTAAGCACCATTTCAAAATAGGAAGCTAGTTAAGATATTGACCATGTTAGAAACTTTCCTTACACAATTCTAATGGCCGAAACGCTTTTGTTTACCAATTGCAGAATTAAAAATGCTTTAAGTTCTAACTTTTGGTTACATTGATCAAGATTTAATTTACCCAATTTATAGTTAGCAACTACCACTTACGTACTATCAGTGTAAATCTTACTGGGGTAAAATTAAAATAAAAAATCTACTTGCTCTAATCTAAACTAATCTTAAACTAATTGCTCAAAAGCTAAAAGATATTATTAAAAATAATTTAATTTAGAATTCATTCAAATAAAATTATTTTCCAAGTTCATTATTTGTCGAGATTTTATGCGGAGAAAAAAAATCCGGTAAAATTACCGTACTGCATGGTAATGACATTTCTGCTAAAAGAAATCTGGTAATAAAAAACAAAATATAAGGTATTAAAATCATATGTTTGACAATTTCTCCGTTCATATGGTAACAGCTTAGATGAAGTTCTTGTTTTCTGAATTTCAATTCTTATTACCACACATTCAAGAAAAAATTCATAACTACGAAGAAATTTTAGCTGAATTGATTTTGCGCCATTCTTTAAGGTATCATGATAAAATTACCGAATTTTATCACATATTATAAAACCATACTTTATTATTAATTTTGCCAAAATCATTACCAGAGTTCTTTGGTAAGCTCAGTGTATGAGGAGACAAAAAAAATTACATTATATATTTTAAAGTATTGTACTTCAATAATAAATTTCAATCCGTTTTATTTCCATTCTCTTTGATAATTAATTTAAAGCATTTTAATTTCATTTATTATGATAATTAATATCAGTTACTTTGATTTTACTTTATCGTGATTATTGTTTACTTTATTGTGATAATAGTTTACTTTACTGTGATAGTTATTTTCAGTTGTTTTGATACCAGTTTACTATAATAACTAATTTAATAACTGAATAATCAATCAATAATTAAAAATTTAGATATTTTTTCCATTTTCTTTTTCAATTCACTGCAATTATTAATTTTAAATAGCTTTCGATTTAGTTTTATTTTAATATTAAATTTATCTTAAATAAAGAAAAAATGAGCTAGCTTATATTTAAGATAATAAGATCTAGTTTCTTAGAACAATACCGAGTATATGTCAAACTAACTCTAGTAGCTAATTCACATTTCTATAATGAAGAATATTTATGGATATTTGTTGTTATTGTATATTAATGGGGTACACAAAAATATCTTTCCAAAATTTTAATTACAAGGGTTTAGAAATTGTTTGTTTAAAACGCTATTTATTTGAACATTATTATTTTAGAAAATAAAAAGAAGCCGTTTTAAATCCTGGATATTAATTTTGAATTTATTGTTAAGATATATGCTATTTTAATCGTTGAAAATAAATCGAAATTAATAATAATATTTTTTAATTAAATATATAAGACTTCATACTGATAGAATGTTCATTTAAGACCCACAAACTAGACAGCATGCATGTTTGAAATCTTACATATTACATGATTGTATTAATATTATACATCCGCTATTACTCAGTTGCTTATGCTGTAAAATACATATTGTAAAGAAGAAGAAAAGATTTTAGAAGTTCTAAATAATTTTTTTTTAAAATTTCTCCATTAAATTTAAAAATTAAAGTATTGTTGATGGAGAACGAAATTGAACTTTTAGTTTAAAGTAAGATATTCATATCTTCTAAATCAGTTTCGTGAATTTTATGGGGAATTTTTATGGCATTCTGAATAAATCTCATTTCTAAACAGAAAAAAAAATTCATTAAAAATGCATCTACATTTGAAATGCAATTATTCAAATGATTTTTTTCATACAAAGAGGACATTCATTTCCTTGTAAAATACATGTCAGAGTTCTTTCATTAAATATACAAGTATTGAATGGATTTATAGAAAATGGCATTATTTTAAAAAAAAGCATCTCTTAGCAAATTAAAAACATTGTCTTCTGATATAATAAAATGACTTTGCTATAATTCCTAGGTAATGAACAAATATATTTAGTTCGTAAATATAACAAAATTAACTAATTTATGACATAAGATACTTGCTTGATCTCTTAAAATTATATTACTCTTTTGATATTAAAACATTGTTGGAAACTAATCCTTAAATAAATAACTGTATAATTTGTAAGAATATGTATGTATGAGTTATGGATTGGTCCCAAGAGGTTAGTGTCATTTTCTATATGTTTCAGCTGCTTATAAATTTCATATTTTACCATTATTATTAAAGCAGTGTTATTTTTCCATTTAGATTTTTTTTACATAAAAACGACTCACTTGAAATTCCAAGGTTGAGAACCGAACCAAACTTTTGATAAAACTGCGAGTCTTAAAAGTAATTAATTAAATTTATGCATCATTAAAAAGATTTTTTATTTTGATTTATATTTTTGCAACAACATGACTCGACTCCATAGTAAGATTTCAGCAGATTTGAATAATGTTAAATTTTACGCAGTTTATAATATTTTGTTCTATTAGCGTCTAAAGCTGTAAAAAGCTGTTTCTAGGTAGTTTCAACCTTACTGACTTGGATAATCTTGTAATAAGGAACATTATTTCTCCAAAATTAAATATATATATATATATTATATAGCTTTTAAAAGCTGAAAAATAATATGGTATTTTAAAAGCATCTTTTTGTAACGTTCATGTAAAAACTTAAATCATAAAGTAAATAAGAAAAAGGTGTATCGAAAATATCTCTTACTATTTCTTAATAAATGATAACTTAACTAAGAAATGATAACTGATTACGAACTTTCTTACTAATGTTTAGATAATGATAATCAAATAACCATAACAGAATAAAAACCACCTGATAATAAAATGCATTATTCTCCTATTTCTTCGATCCTTAAATATACAATAAGGTTAATTAAACATTTTAGTTAAATTAATGAAAAATTTTAATCAAACATTTTAATTATATTAATTAAACATTTTAATTATATTAAAGAGCAAGACGTGAATTCCGGAAATGAAATTATGAATAAGTTATTAAGCAATGATCTGATACGAGATTTCAAAGATTAAATACTACGTATAATTCTTATATCTAATCATTTAAATAGCTTCTTACAGACATTATAATTTTATCACATTTCATTGTTTTAAAATAAGCTTCAAAAATCTAATATATTATAAAGACTTTTAATTGCTCAACTTGGTTTGGAAGAAGACGCAGTCAAGAATGCTAATAAAAATCTAGTTTCCTTTGTAATGCTAAGCTATTGCTAAGATAAAAGTACTTATCTAACCAACTTACTTCTAGCTAATCTTGGCTTTTATGTTAGTAGACTCCGAGTTTAAAGAATGTATTTAACCAAAGATTTTAGTTTTAAAATTAATAAATTTCGATTTTTTTTCATACTTTCATTCTATTACGGACGGTCCTAAATTAGACGAACAGTTTTCAAAAATGAATATCTGGAAAACGATGAAAAGAATAAGAGTAAAAAATAAAGTTTTGCAGCAAATTTATGAGACATGGCATAGTTTACTCTTTTTAGAATTCCTATTTTTAGTTCGAAATATTTCCGTCAGATGCCGCTGATGATTATAATCCTGTAAAACAAAGAGGAAAAAAGGAAAGGAATCGTATCACAATTTCTTGAAAGAAATTAAAATAAAATTAACATTTTCGGAATGACAATATTCAATCACCAACGCGTGTTGTAATCAGAGGACAAAAACACACATAAGAAAGAACAGTAGAGATATTTACAGCGCCATCTGTCGATATATTTATTCCAATGGAACCTATAGCACTGTGAAGAAAACTTATACCCTGTCAGAAGTATTTGACTTACAAGGTTTAATTTATTGCAGGAATTGTTAGTTTTCAAACCTTAAGAATTTTTGCAAACTTTTTAACTTATTATAAAATTTATTATTTGATAAAATTTTAATTTCAGTCATGCATAAATTTCTTAATAGACTTTGTTAGAAGCAATAATGATAATAATATGTATTATGATATCGTTATTAAAAAAGTTTCGTACAAAATCATTGTTAATTACAATCATACAAAACTTAAAACTTAAACATCGAAGGCTTTTTGCAAGATAAGATTTAAAATACCGGGTGTTTGAAAATTGATCGATGATTTAAAAATGAATCAAAGAGAAATTACAGGACATATAAATGCATGATTTTTTCTGCATTCTGCTTAGGAACCAGAAAATTTATTCATGTCAAGCTTCGAAGTTTGTCAGCAGATGTCACTGCCAAACATAAAAACGCTTTAATTATTGTTTTAAGAGCAACCACCATTAGCAAAAACAAAGTTACGCAGTCTGAGGACAAAATCAACATACACCCCTGTAAAATCTTTAAGTCAAACGGTCCAACATTCTGACAGTCAGCAGAAAGCATTTTTATAGTTCAGTCAGCACCGCCATCTGTTGATGAAATTTGCGACTAATTTTGAGTATTTCTTTCATTTTTCGTTAATTTTTTCACAAATCTTATCTCATTGAGATACCCGGTAAAACAATTAATTTAAAATATAAAAAAGATGCTGAATCGCAAAATATTTTTGTGCTGGATGTCCAGCGAATGACTGGCTGATTTCTAAGTTAAAATCTTGCTGACAATGGGGAATAGATGAGCGAAACAGTAGGAATGTTCATTGCGAAAGCTGTAAAAGTTTTAAACAGAAGTTCTGGTATTTCGCAACAAGGATTACTAATAGCCATCAATGATTAGAACGATCAGATTTAATTTTAAGCGTAAAAGGAGTTATTCGAGCAGAATTAGAAGGATTGATCCGTGTACATTATTGAACTGCACGTGTACTGAACAATTGATCACAGTTTTACAGCATTTCTATACTTTTCAAAAATTCTGTACATTATACAGCCCCATCTGTTAGCAACTTTTGCAACTAAATTCCAAAATTTCTGCATAAAATTTTCAGAGCTTTTAAATAGATATACCATTTGTTTAATTCCTTGATCATCCTTTATTTCCGAAATTTTTCAATCAGTCAATCAACCGCTGGATACTCTACAATATTGCATTATTTATTTTTTTTCAAAATAAGTAATAAAATTTTACGAAAATAAAAATAAATTTTACTGGAAAAGTTATGCAAATCTCAATATGTTTTTAACTGCTGAAATATTTGTTATAGTTTAAAAATAAAATTTTTTTCTGATTTCTCAAAATTCTTTCATTTACATTTTAACCATATATTTTCGAACATTTTTAAAAAACTCCTTTTATTTTTCAATTCAAATAATTTTTATATTCTTCCTTTTGATTTGTTTAATTTTTTAAAAAAATATAGAAAGTAGTAGATAGCTGTTATGAACGCAGAATAAAAATCTCACACGTTGTTCACAAATTTCCATTCCCTTCATTTAAATTAAAATACATATTTTTTTGCAAATAGTAAATAATAACTCACTAATACCGTCCTTCCAATCCACCTTCTTGCAAAAATAAGAGAACCGTTTATGAAAAAAACTTACATATTCAGTTATATAATCAAACTTATATACTCACTTTTTAACCAATTATAAATATAACAGTTCTTGAAAAGAGAGATGTAATATTTCTAAATATTAAGTGCTTCAAAAAATGTACCCAATTAAATATTTTCTAAAACATTAGATGAAGTAAAAGAGTTACCAATTATAAATTAATTCTTAAATTCAAATTGCCTTAGTTATTTATTTTTTTTTTTTTTTTGTATGTTTACTACCGGAAATAGTTTGCATGTATATTTGTTGAACTGCAAGGTTCATTAAACAAAAGAAGAAGTTAACTTCTGATAGATGTTTTTATTGAATTAAATTTTTTTTTCGATATTTTAGTGATTATTCATTAAAATAGTTTGATACAGATAGAAAAAAGAGGTATTAATCGAATTAACTTTATTCCTTTCAGACCCATAATACGTTCTTTCGCAATTCTGTCAAGGAGCTACTTACTGCTTCTTTAAAGTAAAAAAAAATTTATTGAAAAGAAATAAGTTACTACGTTATCTAAAAAATTGATTAAGTACCAAAATTAAAAAAAAGAATTAATTTACTATATTGTACATAAAATACAAGCTATTATATCTATTGTATCTTTATAGTGAGAAAGAGATAAAATTTACTTGCAGTTAAAAATATTTGATGACTTCCAAATTTGGTAACTCTTTTTTACATATAAGTAATTTAACACTTATAAGTAATTAATTACTTATAAGTGTTGGTCAGAGATGATGCATAAAATATTTATATGATATTGTAAGGAGAACAATCAAATTCGGTATTTTTATTTGTAATTGCAAAATAGTGCTGCTGTTACAGCCATCTTCAAAACAATTCTGTACACAGCCTCTCACGTATCGGTCTTCATAGTAAAATCCACCACAATGGCTCATACGAACAAGCTCTGTGTCTATGGTAAGTGTACCGCTATCAACTGCGCAACCACGAACTACTAAAGTCTCTCCAGTATCACCTAAAAGTGTACAAAAGTACAAATTATGTACTAAATATAAAAATACATTTCTTAGTTTATTCGTAAGTGTAGTTAAAATTTTAAAAAAATGTAATTAGGAAGTCAAAATTTTTGATGGTCCCATGAAAACATTCTGATGGCTTATGTTGGTTTCAGTGCAATTCATGATGGCCCATTATCATTTGATGGTCAACATCATCCAGAATTTTCCATTATGCGTTCATGGTTTTTGATATGAAAACAAACTTCCATCATTCCACGATGGAAAATGCTACTTTAATACTATGAGAAATACCATCAAGAGATGTTTGATTTTCAAGGACCAACAATCCATGATGAACGCCTATAAACGGGTTTGTGGTTGAATAACGTGGGCGATGCTACTCCACTGCCGTATCTTAGCCATAGGTGCTCACTGGGTAATGATAAGAGAGTAGCAATTCTGGAATTTCTGAGGCCAATGGGAAATAGATCCAAGTGCCCGCCATTAACCAAAGAAAAACAACAACAAAAAACAATCCATGACGATCCGGGATGGTCCATTATGGTTCCAACTATACATTTCTATGATGGTTTAATGAGAATTATTGTTGGTTCAGCAGGAATATACCTTTAAAATAATTTGCTTTTTTAATGTTGGCCCATCAAAATCAGTCATTGTTATGATGGTGGTTCATAATAGTTCCAACATTTGATTTCTTAGAAACTGTGATGGAAATTTCTGATAGTTCAACATGAACAAACCATCAAAATAAGTTTCTATTATTATGCTGAACCATCATAAATCAATCCGTATTCCTACATTGGGGAGATGTTTACTTATGTTGGTTACTATCAAAATATAATGGTTCATGATAGAATTATTGATGGTTATCATCAAGATTATGTTGGGCCATCAATAGAAAAAAATCAAAAATTTTGACTTGGGCATGTAAAAAATAAGTCGTTGTTGGCAATTTTCGTGTTGCTTTAAATTAAAATCAAAATTGCCGCAGTTTTTTTTATGTCATTTTGCATTCAAACAATAAGCCTATAGTTTGTCTAAGGAAAGAACTCTCCTGGTCATGAAGTCTAAGGCGGTCTGCTGCTACGGAAATAAGAAATAGCGAATTTCAAAGAGAGGAGCTTCATTCTCACCAACCCGGGTCAAAATCTGTCTTAAATAATGACCCTAAACTTACTTATAGTTTGTCTATGTAAAGAACTCCCCTATCCATTCGTCAGGCGTAATGGCGGTCACTACAGTTACGAGGTTTAATTATTTCAAGTAGGGGTTACTTGAAATAATTAAACCTCGTAACCGTAGTGACCACCATTGCACCTGACGAATGGATAGGGGAGTTCTTTACATAGACAAACTATAAGTAAGTTTCAATGGAGATCGGTGCTTTCGTGTGGCTGTAGAGCTTCTGATCTTATAGTATGTCACGTTAGCTTTCGTGGCTAAAAGTGTCACCTATCTTCAAATGTACCTTCAAATGTATCACCACCACTGAAAATCCAAAATTTCAACTTTGAAGTTGCGGGTTGTAATGTATACAAATGAGTCATGTGGAAAAATGTCAGTTTTTATTTAAAAAAAAGTTTTATAATAATAGGTAAGAGAAAGTGATCATCGTGAATGTAAAGTGTTAATAGATGTATTTGTCAATGTCGCCAATTTCTTTTATAGTGGTTATGAAATCGTTTCAGTATATTTCACATGAACTTGACAACTGCTAAAAAAAATGTGTTTAAGATTTATTACCAGTTCTCACTGGTTCTAACTACTCCGAAAATATCATATTTAATTTATTTAAAAATATGGAACAAAATAATTTTGAATATCAAAATAAATTTAAAAAAACATTACAATCAATGTATACATAGGATTGTTGAGACCTCTAATAAATAATTTGATTTATAATTATGACACATAATTAAAAAACATTAAACAGAAATACAAGCAGTTATGTAATTAAATATGAGTTATACTTATATGATAAACTTTAAATTTTAAATTGATTCTTAAACTTTAACTGATGACAATAGGCTTAATGAAATAAAATAAAATTTATCACAAATGCACTAAACTATTTACTAAGTACGTGAATGTTGCAGAAGGCTTTAATTGAAACCAGATTACTAGCAAAGTTGCTCTATTTGATATAATTTAAGTGTTATTGCATAAAGTGTGCTATAATGGTTTATCAGAAAACTTTATGAGAATTCTGCTTAATGCACTTTGAGTAGTTGGCATTAATTTATTATTCCAACGACGTCAAAATCTCTAAAGAGAACTATGTACTTAGAATTAAAGGAAGTTATTTTTTACTCTTCCTTATGTTATGTTAATGGGGTTTCTCAAGAATTGTAGGACAAATGAGTAAAATATTTGTAGAGGTGAGAATAAAGAAATATATCCGAGGTTAATGTTCTTTCCACGCAAACATGTCTTACCTTTTAGTGACGTTAAAGTTTAACTCTTATGTTTTTTTAAGATCCAAACATCTTTACTACAATCTTTCTTTCTACAATCTGTACTATAATCGATGTACAAAATGGATATTTCTTTTTAATAATTCAATTATTCATTTATTTTTGTTTGTTAATTCGTACAAAATTTATCATTTTTACCCCTTAAGCATGATTTTTAAAAAAAATTGAATATTTTAAAACTTTAAAATAAATCCGAAATATAACTATATTTGTATAATATAAAACTGTATTGTATAATTTTTCTTTTTCTATCTTGCAAGTATGTATTGTCTTGTAAGTATGGTCTTTACTTTGGTAATATTGACTTCATTGTATTTTTACCCGTTTTCACACGCTTTACTATCACTTGCTGTTTGGTCCTGATAACGAACGTCGTGTCTTGGGTGCAAAAAACATGCCCAGAGTTTCGAATTTTCGTGAAGCAATAAAATTGTTTATTGTTATTGTATTGTACAATTTTCCCTTTTTTATCTTGCAAGTAAGTTCTCTATTTGCCGACCGGCCTGTGTAGGGTGCAGGAAACTGTCCTTGCATCAGAAAGGTTCTGGGTTCGAATCCCGGGCAAGGCATGGATGTTTCTTTCTCTCTATCTGTGTTCTATGTCCTTTCTCATTTGTGTGTGAATGTGACCCGCCCTATAAACGGGTCGTGGTAGCGTGATGTGGGCGACGCTGCTCCTCCACCGTGGCTTCGCCACAGGTGCCCACTGGGTAACGAAAAGAGAGTTAGCAGTTCTGGCACGTTCTGTGGCCAATGGACAATAGTTCCAAGGGCCCACCATTAAAAAAAAAAGTTCTTTACTTTGGCAATATTGACTTTATTGTATTCTTATCTGTTTTTCTCGCTTTACTATCATTCGCTGATTGGTCCTGATAATGAACATCGTGTTTTGAGTGTAAAAAACATGCCCACCCATTCTAATTTTCATGAAGTAATAAAACTGATTTTTTAAATTATTTTTTCTTGAGTTTTTTACGACAATTTGTGATTCCGTACAATAAAAATAATTTAGAATAAAACAAACAATAAATATTTCAAGTTGATAATTTTGAGACAATTTCTTGTTTGGCATCTTTTAATTTATCATATTTTTGTAAAATTACTCTGGCTCGATTCAAAAACTATTTTAAACCAAGAAACATTCTGTTTTTAAATTACATAACATTAAAAAAAATGTTGAGATACAAGATATATCCTGGGTCTAATAGAATAGATAGAGATTTGATATAAATAGAAACACCAAAAATATTTATCCAATTTCAAATAGCTAAATGAAACTTTTTAGGAAAAAAATTTAAAAATGGTAAATCAAACGCCTCTTATACTGTAGTAGTAATCCGAAATTGCAATAAATGTTATGGAGTTTTATAACAAATTTAGACTGCCTTGATTACATTTTCCAAGAAATGCTTACTTACTTTTTCAGCCATTTTAATCAAACATGTTTTATTAAGCTGTCAAAAAATTCCTTTTCGTTATATAGTTTAATAATGTATAAATTTATTTATAATGGGTTTGTATAAAAGAAACATATAAATTTCAGTAACATCAATATTTAGAAAAGATTGTTAAAAGGTACTTTTATGTTTGAAAATAAAGACAAGCAAAGATTATTCAAGGAATATATCCTTTTGTTGCGAAATTTTAAGGATTAGCACTCGTTTAGTGATATTTGAATTGTGTTCTTAAAATTCATAAAATTTCAAATATTAAATCAAAAGTTATCTAATGTGGCTATTTTTTTCCACTGAAATATATTTTAGCTTAAAAATTAATATAATAATAAAAATAATTTAGCCATTGTGTCATAAACAGTTTTTTTCCCATCTTTAACTTTCCCAAAATCAAGTTTTAATCTTATCCATAAACACTAAAAGCATGTTGATTATTTCAAATAGTTACATAAAATTAAAGGGACATTCGAGTTAAATAAATAAGAAGATTGTAAAATGCATTTAAACAAATTTGTTTTATAAATAGAACTGAAGCAAATTAAACATAATTAAGCTGAAAAGGCGTTAATTTTAGTACTCTTATAAATTATTAGATTTTACTTTATTGTATTTTTAATAAAAAAAAATGAAAAGTTTATTTACCTAAATGGTAATTATGATAAATAATTAAAATATTGAGCTAAACCTTAGATTTAGATTCTTTTAGCTTCTAAAACTTGAGCTTTAAATAATGGCATAAAATGCAATTTACTTTTCTTAGAAGTATAGGGGTTCAGACATTCATAAATGTGATAAAATATTTTAAAAAAATCAATCAAATTCACAACACTAACTTTTTTTTTATTTTTAATTACTAATTAATGTTGTGCATTAAATATGATAAATTTTATTGTTTAGAATTTTTTTGCATATTTTAGGATATTATGTATTTTTTCATGTTTTGGCCATGAGACAAAAACTTTTGAACTGAAATTATAAGATAACATTGTCTTATGCCACAAAATTTTCCGAAAGATTACTCGAATCAAATTTCTTAGATTTCCTATTCTTTCTCATTGTAAAATCTCCGACCTAAGGGTATAAAACCAATTGTATTTTTACATAGAAAATCATTCTCTAATTTGTTTTGTTGCCTTTACAAAGAAATTTAACATAGAAAATCTCTTTGTACAAGCATACAAACAAAAAGTTCGTAAAATATTATATTTAAGTGATAACATTATCCTAAGTTCTGTTCAATATTTTGGACGTTGGTTCTCAGGAACTTAAGCTAGTTCCATAATTGACGTATACAGACGCAGTTCCATGATAGACGTAGTTCCATAATAGACTTTGAATATTTTAATTTTTTGTTTATTCATGTTTAGAAGTAGAGACAAAGAAAAATAACGTTGTTTATTAAGAAAACTATTTTTGTATCTAAAACTAAACAAGGGGCACTAACTAGTGACATCTTAAATGCGTTTCTTAAGTTCAAAAAAATTTAACAAAGTATTTAAGAAAGTATCGACTTTGTCTAAGAGTTTTTTTTTTAGTTTTAAATTTCCAATTAAGATCTAAGTAAAAAGAAAGTATCGACTTTGTCTAAGAGTTTTTTTTAATTTTGAATTTCCAATTAAGATCAAAAATGCGTTAAAAAGCAGCCTACTTGCTAAAAACGTTGTTTTATTCTTTACTTTCACAAACTTATTTCTAAGAAAACTCCGAAAAATTAAAACAATGTTTAAATTAATTCAATTTAAAAATAACATTTGCATAATATTTATCATGTTTTACAAACATTTGTCCTAAGTTTTAGACCCATAGCTTAACAGTTTAACTGAAATTGTATATTCAGTTTCCTTAAATATTACATTTTGAATTCAATAAAACCAAAAGATTATTAAACCAAAAGATAAAGATAAATAATTAAGATAATGACCGACACCTTAGATTTTAAAAGTTAATTGTTTTCATTACTGTCGCAATTATGGGAAGAAAATTACTTTTAATCGCGTATTTAAAAGCGAAACAGTAGTAATTAGAAAAAGTTCTTCCTTCCTAGAAAAAGTTAACTCCTTCTAATGCTTAAAAACATTCATTAAAGGTTTGACATTATTAATTTTATTTTTTTTAAATTTTTAATTGGAAAATTAGATAGGTAACGTTTGCTGCTCTGCTCATTTTATAGCAGTAAAGGGATAAAAATTTAGTAATTATTGCCCTTAGAATTTAAAAAAGTATATATTTTAAAAAGTTTTAAATAATAATTTTTAATTTTAACATTTATGCATTTTTAACTGAAATTTTTATTCATGTGTAATTTTCATTTTCATACTTTTTTTTATATAAAATGAACTTTTATTTACATATAACAAATGAATTTTCGTTTAGTAAGTCAAAATCTAATTTGCACTAATTAGTAAAAATTATGATTTTAAATATTTTGTGATTTTTTGAAAGGAATGTCTTGAAAAAATATAAATAAGAACATAATTTGAAATCTTATTCGTTTCACCGAACTCCATTTGAGTGACAAACGGGAAAACATTGCAAAAACCTTTCAGCAAAATTAACATCGTTGAAGTTTTCCAAAAGAAAATCAAAGTGTATGCATTCGACCAAACATTGGCTATGAGAATACAGCAATAAACACTTTAAGCATGAAATTGTTGAGGATGAAGATTTAGGACAAAAGAAAGTACTTCTCGGGATAAGCTCATATATTCTGAGTAAATGTGCGCTTTCAAAGATATTACGTCTACTCAACAAACTTGTCTAAATTTAGAGTTCAACGTGAATGGTAGTTAGAAAAAAAAGTTTAATTCAAACATCTTCTCAAATACTTGGGAGAGAAAATGAGTTTTATTATGTGAGAAAAATGCTTATGGCGCAAGAAGGTTAGTAACAGACGAAATAAAATTTTAAAAAGAGACGAAAATGAATAACATGGTCACCCTTAACACTAGAATAAGGTTATTGCGAATTTGAACGAAATTATAGTTCAATACGCTCCAAAAGTTTTAACTATTTAACCCCTTCCTTCTCGCTCCCGTGAAAATGACGGGGTGAGTTTTCGCTCGCTATTTCTCGCTCCCGTGATATTGACGGGATGGAGTGTTCAGTAGTAATGGGCCAATAAGAATAAAACTAATTCGTTTCTTTTACCCGAAAAACACTTCATTTCTTATTTTACACACCATATAGCAGTACCAGGATATTTTTAATGTAATTGTAAATAGTTAGTTTATTTTAAACTAGATACTAGCACTAATCAAATACGTGTATTTAGCAAAATAGACACTTTTATGACCGTTTTCTTAATAATTAACCGATCGTTAAAGGGTTAAAACACTGGTACTTGTTTCTCAGTATACTTTAATTCTGATACTTCGGTACTTTCTAGGTCCTCGCTATTTTTTCAAATTATAATTATTCTGTTCTCTAATAAACAACAATAAGGTATGTGGAGTTAAATTGCTATATTTTCTGTTTTTAATAAGTAGTCATTTTTGGTTTTAAAAGTGATACACATAATTTTAATATCCCCATTTTTGAATAAAGTGGTCAAAATATGCAATGTTTTATCTATCTGAACGTCAAAGTCAACCAATTTGAAATAAAGTAATTATAAGAACTTTTCCGGTATGTTTCCGGAACTTTTCCGGTATTTTACCTGGAAGTCTCGTATCTTATTTGAGTATAAATTAATCAAAAATATTAAAATGTTACAAAAATAGTACTCATTATGGTAGTATACTTTGTATCAATAAAAAAAAACTCTCAAGACTGAAAGGGTTACTGTTACTCTAGTACTGGTAGTATACTAGAACTGGTAGTATACTTTGTACCAATAAAAAAACTCTCACGACTGAAAGGGTTACTGTTGCTCTCTAAGATAACCGTAATCTCATCTCTTGAACCATAATATTTTGAAACTGTGCTACAACCTTAATAAATTGTTTAACTGAGCTTATTTCCATTTAAATTATACCATATTATCATTCAACCCAGACTATGTAACCATTCTATAGAGGGATAATAATAATGCTGTAATTATCATGAGATAAAGGGATTTAACTTGGTAACATCTTAAAGTACTAATTTAAATGCGCTCCAAACCCTTTATGAGTTTATAAGATCGTATTTTAACTTATAAAACAAAAAGAAACATATAAATGTCTTCCAATTGTTTCCATTCAGATAAAAGAATTTTTTTTCTACAAGAGTTTTAAATTCTCGTAATATATATTCAAAGTACAAAACACGGCCATTTCAAACCATAAATGCCACTCACAAATCTTTTTAATGACAAAGCAACTAAAGTTTCAATACCATATGTTCCGGCAAGTTTGACACACGTAGTTGCTGGAAAGACTCCATTTCTTTGCTTTCTTCCTGCCCAACATGGGCTCTCTAAAATGTCTCGGGTATAGTTATTGTGAAAAGGATCGTCACATGGGGGGTATGTGCCAGCAGTAGATATACATTTAAAACAATCAAGACCTAAAACACCTGTGATAAAAACACAAAAGAATTACAGTTGGAGAAAATTTTATTATTAAAACTTTAATTCTAAATTCATTCAAATATGAAATAGTTCATAAATATTGTTGTGTGAATTTAAAAACTTCTTTACCCTTCTTTTTAAGTTTTAAATATATTTTCCACATTCAACATAAAATATATTATTATTAGAATTTCTGACTGTTCTTTCTGTTTTTTCTTGATTCCGTTTTTTATTTACAATCTCAATAGAAAGGAAGTTAACCGAATAAACTATATGCATGTATTACTATACAATGACCATTAATTAATAATTATTTAAAAATATTTGAATTATTGTGCATTATTTTACTTAGATTAATACATTTTATTCAGTAAAAAAGAAAATAAAACTGAGTTACTAAATTTAAATTTCATGTATTTCAGATATTAAAATATTTAAAAAAAGTTTTAATTGTTCAGATACCAATAACAATAATCAGATAACAATATCTACAAAATATTTTTAGAAAATATGCACAAATCAAAAAAGTTTTATTTTTAATATAATTAGTTAAATTATTAATATAAAAGTTAAATTATTAATATAAAAGTTACATTATTAATATAAAAGTTAAATTATTAATATAAAAGTTAAATTATTAATATAAAAGTTAAACTACTAATATAAAAGTTTAATTATTGATATATATGTTCACAAAATTTTATCGAGTTAGATTTACAAATAATCAATAATAAATTTTATCGAGTTAGATTAATTAAGGAAATTTTTAACTCAGAGGTGAAAAATAAAATAATACTGCTTAGAAAAATCATTTAAAATCTATGAATTAAAAAGGAAACAAACGGATGCATTTTTAATTAAAAATATGAATATAAATTTTCAAATTAAATATTTAAAATTAAGCATTATCGTTCTAAAGATTTTCTTTACCTTGGTAAAATAAGGAAATGATAAAGACTTGAATTATAATTGGCAGACTAAACAGCAAAACAAAATCGGAGAAAGACTTCATTATTTAGAAAAAATGAGAGAACTCTTTCCTAAAAATAAAATAAAATTCATTAGAATTGAGAAATTTCTAAGAACAGCTTTTGATTTCAAAGAAATCTTATCATCCCATTATAAAATTTCTTTGAAAAATAAATTAAAATACTGCATATTTGGAGAATGCATATAAATATCAAATCATAAATCTTTTTAGCATATAATTTAAATAAGTATTATAAAATCATTTATTAAAAAGAATAAGAACTTGAACATGAAAAGCATCGAAGACTTTTTAGTTTATTGCTTTTAGCAATATTAAAAACTAAATTTTAAAAAAGCATTAACAAAATTAACATTAAATAATTATGATCATAAATTGGATTAATTGCAACAACTGAGGCGAAAAAGGAATACTTTTAAAAATTGTTTCATGAATTAAGTATATTGTGCCAATTAATTTGAAAATTAATTAAATTTTCAAAGTTTTTTTAAGTGATTAAATGCCAAGTAATTTTAAGCTATATGTCTTTACATTAATGTCGATAAGCTATTCATATTTATAAAATGTCTAAAGCTTTGAAAGACTGAAATTTCCATCAGTTAGAAAGAAAAAATAAGCATTAACAGAGCAAATATTTTTTATTTCGTTGCACTAGTAGTTATCCAATTATTTAATTAAGACATAAAGAAAATTTACTTTTTGAAGTATTTACATGGACCATAATATAAAGTATTTGTTTACTTAAATTATCCTTTTATCTACATCACAAAAATATTTAATGAGTTGTAAAGAATTCCGGCTCAAATCACGGTATGAAATATCGGCACTTTGAGTGGATCTTACGTAGAATCCATTTTTAACAAGAAAATTCCACTTTAACCGTAAAATATTATACCGTAATTTTTGCAGTAACATTTATTTAATTAGAGTGACTCCGTAATTTGAGGGTGATTATTACTGTAAAAATTATAGTATATCAGATATTTTGCTCCGTAACATGTTATGGTAAAAATGGATTTTATCAAAAAAATTGCCGGCACTTTTTACGGGATTTTTTAAAGTGTACTTGCCAACCAATCATAAATTAATTCAAACTGAACGCAATTTTTATTACTGAGTTTTAAAGGGGATTGGTAGCTTCATATGTTGAAAAAAAATTCATTTATGTTTCATTTCCTTTTTGAAAGATTTTACTTCTCATGGTAAGAATCCAAAACCGTTTTTAAGTAAAGAAGATGGCATTGCACTTAAAACGACACCAACATACGTGGATGTAACTTTACTTAAAAGTTTCAAATCCTTTTTGTTAGGAATTGCATTATCTTTTTCTTTTTATGTACAGATAATCGCATTATTTAAAGCTCTGGTAGCTGAAGTATAAGTGCAAAAAAGTATTTTTAAGTCCAAAGACACGAGTACTTGAAACTAAGGAATAACTATTGGATTCAACTAGTGATATTAAAATTCAAAGTTGATTATCTCAAAACTATAAATTATCGATTGGAAGTAGTCTTTGCTTCTAAACCACGCATTTAGTACTTTTAGGAATTTTTTTTTAAAAAAATGAAATTTTTTTTCAATTAATTTTTCTATTATTTTGTTTAATATTAAGATTTAATAAGAAGATCATTTTTCACAGACTACAAAATACGATATAAATAAGAACTATTATTGTATTAACTAATTTTGGATAAACATAGCGACACATATTTTAAGTTCAACCGAACTCCATACAATACAAAAACTTGTTTTGACGCAACTTTATTGTATCTCATTTAAACACAATTTATCAACAAAAAATTGAATTTTGAAAGTACACTTGCCGCTTCCTTATCAAAAACGACATCTGTTATTTATACATTTTTATTTATGTTAGAAACAAATTATAAAAGTAGAGGGGTTTTTTGTTAAAAAAATGGAAAGCAACTATGATTCCAATATGGAAAAATTAGCATTAAAAAAAAAACTAACAATCTTTCGTACCGTAACTTTGTTTTGAACCAATTTAAATAAATTACCTCAGTAGTATAAAAAACTAGCTATCCTGAATATTTACCCGAACTATATCATTAACTATATCTTTGCATTAGTTTAAAATGTTACAAAAAAAATTGTCAACGTGATATGTAAAATGCTTGTCAACGTCATATGTAAGCAGATCTATGATATTTTAAATTCGTAAAGGCAGAATAATTCAAAAAGTATAACTAAAAGTATTACCATTATCAGTTAACCCGCTTTAAAAATAGTGAACACAGGCGTATACTAGAAATTATTTAACTAATTTTGAAAATGAATGCTCATCAAACTTATTAAATAATGGTGAAATAATTGGAAAAGCTAATTAGCTCAAATTTAAAAATTCTAGTACTGAGTAACTTTAAGAATTAAGTAATGAGTTTAAAATTATAAATTTTTAATTATTTTCTCTTTCAAAATTTAATTACTCAAAATGATTGATTTGATGATAATATAAATGATTATTTCCAAAATATTAATGATTATTTCCAAATAAATGATTATTTCCAAAATAAATGATTATTTCCTAAAAAAATAGGTTTGTTTCATATTTATCAGCTTTGAACTAAATCGTAAACAGAATAATTTACAGAATATAGAAAATAAATTGTTAATTAAATTGTTAATTAAAAACATTTTCTGAAGAATTCCTACATCTTGAATGTGCAGGGTGGAAAATGGTGTAGTGTACTGTTAAATATTAGAAAGCTTTTTTTTTAAAGTTAATTCTAGTTTTTAGTTTTTTAATTTTTATTTCATTTGAAACTTATATTTTCCTAATGGCTTTTTTAGTGTCAATCTCTGATTAGAGAAAGTGCCACGACAGTTAAAAGAAAAATAAAGAAATTTTGGAAATAAAATTTTTAAATCTCTGAAAAACAACTGCAGATGGCGCAGCTAATACAATCTTGATATTTATTCGAATTTTTGAAGTTTCGAGATAATAAAAGTTTTTCTCAAATTATTAATGCATGCTGAAATGTATTTAATATAAATATTACTCTAATTTAAGGTTCTTTTATTCCTTTAAAATTGCTTTATGTCCTCACCTAGTTAATATGTCTTGTGAATAACTATGCGGTAGCATCAAGTTTCAGTGGTGGTTTGCTGATAAAAATGCCAAAAAAATGAGAAGATTTGGCAGATTGTGAAGTTAAGATTCCTTATCTAAACTACCTGAGGATATTAGTCCGGTGGCTTCTAGATGATCGAAGGTTACCAGTAACAGCGATGTAAAGCCGTTGATTCAAAGAATCGGAATTGCGGAAGAATCGGAATTGCGGAAGTTATTTTAAAGGAAAAACATCACCTCTAATGGCAGCTATGAACTATAAGGAACACCGTGAGGATTTAAAAATTATTCATGAATAATTTCCATCAAAAACAAGCCTTCTGATCAATAGGATTAGTAAATAACAAACACTAATTTTACCTAAGGTTTGAAAGTGTTTTTAGTAAGCTGAATCAACTGATTAATATACTGTTGCTTTAATGCTCTCCGTGATGATCCATCTGTAAACTTATCTTTTCAATAGCATATGATGGTCTGAATTTAACTAATGATTTAGGAGCCTTCAAGAATAACTAAAATGAGGAATAAATGTTAAAATAATAAATCCTAGTTAAAGTTCATTTCTGATTTGTTTATTAGCATGGAAATTGTGTTTGATTATTTTAAATTGCTTTGAAGATGGAAAAAGATTTTAAAAGTTTATTTCATGACCATATCATTTGCAAATTTAGAATGAAGCCTTGTTTAACGGCATTTTAATTGGGTTTATCGAGAAATTAAATAGTTTTGATTATTATCATGGCAGTGATCCGTTCCCCTTAGCAAAGAACATAGTTGGTAAATGTCTTCGGTTTTAGCAGGAATTGAATAGCACTTATTCAATGATTTATTATTTGAATATCACCTGTTTTTAATAATTCACTTAATCATTTAATTTCAAAGACGATTAGGAAAATTTGTTCTTATTGCCCAAGACAAATCTGGGTTGTTGATACAGTTAAATTTTAATTTTGGTTTCTGATTTTCTAAGTTAAGTAAATTATTTGGCTGCCAGCTTTTTTTCCTCTTATTTATTTGATTGATTGAATTTGGATATTATTATATTTTGCAAACTGTTTTACTTTAGTTTTAATTTAAGTTACAACGAGATTTTCTGAGTTAGGTTTATTGCACCAAACTAATGTAAATAATTTTAATTCTTAACTATGAACTTTAATTACCCCTTCGTAAGGTAGGTATATTCTTGACAAATACTTTTTTCAACTTTTATCTATTGTCTTCATTTAGCTTGTCTGAATACAAATTATACATGTCAAAAACCTAATTTCAATGCTTTTCCCTGAAAATTTTTAACGATGCTCACTTATTTTAAACTTGAACTGCAATTGTTTCAAAATGTTTAAATGAAATTTAATAAAGCAATATTTCGAAAATATGTCTAGAATATTTATTATTACAATACTTTAAATATATTTAAAAGAAGTAAAAGTATTAATTTACTAAAAAATAAAAATATAGAAAAAATCTAAAAATTAAAAAAAAATAGGGGAAGAACTTGATTTTAATTGGTATCTATAAATTACTTCAAAAGACAGGTATAAGGCATCCAATAACCTAAAACACTATTAATCTGCGAAACAAAGTTAGACAATCTAATTTACAAACTATACGTCTGAAACCAAAATACAAAATAATTAAGGCATTAAGAAATAACTTTTGTTCAAATTAAAATAACGTAAGTGCTTAAAGACTTAATGCGTTATGACTATTATTTCAGTAATATTGCTCATAAGTTAATTTTTTCTGAAATGTAATGTAACTCAGATCAATAATCTTTTAATCTTTTTAAAAAATGGGTCAATCTTGAACCATAATACGGCACAAATTTGCTACAGCCTTAATAATGTATTTATTTAAACCATGTTTCTTTTTAAGTTAAATCACAGTATTGTGTAATCAAGTTTAAGAAGTGCGATGTTATATTTAATTTAGCGCAATATTAAATTTGCTGAAACTACGAGTGGCATTTATTATGCTTCGAAATGCTCTAGAATTTCTTTCAGCGTAAGCAATGAATGATGTATAGTTATTTTTCGGCTATCTTTTCTAGAAACAAAAATCACCTGAAATAATTTAAATTGCTGTTATTTACAGAGCGCAAAAAAAAAATGATAATATAGAAGATTCACATTCATTGTTAGAATTTTCCTTCTAAAATGATGGTAAAATATCCGGTAGCAGTCTGTCCATCCAATTAACCGCAAACTATACTGTGAAAAGCATTTTTTACTTTTACGGTTTTTAAACCGTTTACAGCTGGTATTGTTATAAAACCATAAATACAAAACTATACGGGTTTTTTAACCATTTACAACCAGCATGGTGAACCGTGAAAAAGAAAAATTAACTGGACATTGGAGATAGTTCAGCAGTCTGCTATCTACGTGTGAATGAGTGCATCGTATTCTAATAGCCCAGATTCACACAAATAGAGGAGTGCAAGACACTGGAAACTCTTCATGTCTCGTAAGAAATATTGTGATGTCAACGCTGGGGCTCGAACCACAGTTCTGTCGGTCATGAGATAGACAGATTAGCCTTCTGGGCTGTACTATGTACCCATCTGCAAACCACTAGGTGGCCTCATTCGGCGGGTCTAGTTGGTGTGATTTCTGGTTGTTTTACCGTATTAGGCGCAAGCTGTTAATAAACGGTTTTTTCAAAGTTAACAGTTTGAATATCATCTTATGTATGATTATTTGACTATTTCGTTTGAATGTGGTAAAATAACATTAAATAAATTATTACTTTACCATTTTCCGGGAAATTTCTACATGCGCTCGATACATAAAATTTATTACACATAGTGTTGAACCAATTAATTAAGAGAATACTATATATTGATCAATGAAAAAACGTATACATATAAAAGCCTAACTCTTAGGTGCAAGATGAACAATGTGTTAGTATCCTAAGGCAATTTAAAACGATGTTCTACCCTCAAATGAAAGTTTTTATCGAAATAAAACAAGCTTATTGAAATAAAATAAACAGAAGTGCTTGATTTTTAGTGTATAGCTATTATAAAACGTACAATTCAAAAGTTTATTTTTTATTTTTTTGCTTTAGTTCTACTATGTAATGGAACTCAGAACTTTAATCAATTTAACACCAAGAATCACAAAAAATAAATAAAAATTTATGTCTTTTATCACTCTCAGAAAACAGAAGCAAAACGTTTATATAAATAAAGTATAGGATTTTTCTTCTTTTTTTACCATTTGAACTTTATATCCAATGATTTTTATTTTTCGTTAACAGATACATCAAGTAAAAACTATTTTCGTGTCATATCAAAGCTTTTTAGATCATAAACTTTTTTTTGTTAGATTTAAGACATCTTTTTGTTCGATCTTTAAGAAAGTTAAATGCATTTTCTTCGAAGAACTTGAATTCAAAATATTTTTATATCTTTGTTTTAAACAATGAAATACAATGAAATATAAATGAACCTTTTTAGTTTTATTTCCGTAGAAATATTTTTCCAGTTTTATTTTATCGTTAGTTTTGCTAAGGGAAATTTTAAAAATTGATATTTCCACTTATTTATGCAAAACGCTTTAATTATTTATAGCAAAACTTTAATTAGCTTACGTTTTAATATGTTAGCAAGGCAATATTTGTCTCGAAGTATCAAAAATTATAACGTTTCAAATATTGCCCATGAGCCATAAATATGCTATCATCACATTAAACCTTTTAAAATATCCATTAATGTAATGGTTTGAATATATTAAGAGGTTTACTGAATGCACTTAATTTTATTGTCTGGCTCTTTGAAATAAATAAATGGAATTGTATGCGGAACTTTGATAAATAAACTGGAGAATGCAAATCTGTAAGCTGTATTAATTTCAGGTTTAAATTATACAATGAAAGTTTACTATAATGCTCTTACAAAAAAAAAAAAAGTTAGCTATAATAATTTTGATCTTGAACACAAATTAATTATTGAAAACAATATGATCAATATTATTTCCGATTGAAATAATATCGATATAATATTTCCGAATAAAATAATTCATATCTTGAGGGAGATTTTTAGTTATTTTACTCATTTATAAAGTACATATGTTTATAATAAAGCGTGGCATCTAATTACAGTTCTTTATATATGTTTAAAATCATTATCAAAACTGAATGCACATAAGAAATGGCAAAACAATATTTAAGCAAGGAAAAAAAAGCAATAACGAAATCTGCAGAATCAATATATTCAATATTGAATCAGATGGGATTAGAAACATCGCAGTCTGTTTGATTGCCTAATGAAACTTGAATGTGTTTATTACATTCGTCTTCCATTTTTTCTCTTTTTCTATTGGCAATGTTTTAATGTTTTTAATCTAGCCTTGCTCGTTAATATAGAGCAAAATTAGGAAATTTTGATACTGGCCATTGACAGTTGTCGCATTTTAAACAGAGACTACTTTTTAAAACAGGACTACTTTTTAGAAATTGAAAAATTTCAACGAAATTGTGGGCATTAATAGTCATAGGCTTTTCTTGGAGAGTTTTTCAAAACATGGCAAATATTGCAAAGTTTGTTTCTGAAATTAGGAAACATTTAAAGAAATAAGCACGAGAAAAATAATTTTCAGAATATGGGGTTCATTTTTGACGAAAAAAGTCGAGATCTGGTGTCGACTGATATACTATTTTTTATCACCACTTCTTATACTTAGTCGCCCTGTGCCGGTAGTGACCATTAATTTTGTCCTATGCTCGTTAATGATCCGCCAGATTTAGATCACGCTTTTTTCGCTAATTAATTTCGCTAATTTACAATTTTTACAGTAATTCTAAATGCAAACATTAAGGACTGGGACTACGAACACAATGTCTATTATGCTTATAACGGAAATTTATTTACTTCGTCACTATTATAGTTTTTATTTACTTATTTATTCATTTTTCGTGTGTTTGCTTCTTAACAGCCAGTAATTTTAAGCTCATTAGAGTCAATTTAGTAGCTTCATTCAAGGAAAATTTTGTTTTAAAGAAGCTCATTTTTAGAAATATTTGCTCATTAATTCATTCAAATAATTGTTAATTTGTCAATTTCGTGTAATTTTTAGCATGGTACCTACAAATCGGTACTTAAAAATGTAAATGTAAAAAATTTATATTTAAGAATGAACTTGTATTAGTTTTATACTTTAGTTGCAAATGCATTTTAAGGTACCGTTTTAAGAATTAATTACTCCAAGCTTATAATTAAGTTATTACTACTTTACTCTAAGTAATTCTAAGTGTTTCGCTACACCAGGAACTATCCTTTAGTTTTGTGTGGAACACATAGTGAAGCACCACTTTGATGTAAAATAATTGCCATCATTTTTGACATTCAGACATACGAAATTTTTTCAGTGCAAAAAAAATTCATAAATTTGACAAAATAGCAATTTTTAGAACGAATTAGTGCCAATTTATAATTAAAAATGTTTCTAAGCGAAATGTTTTTGCAATGAAGATATTAAACTGATGGAAATGCTCATGAAAATATGTGTTGTCATCGAACAAACTCACAAATACAAATAAATAAATAATTTTAAGGTATAACAGTGAAAAAGTTAATAAAAAATATAACTACATGCACTGTAAAAATTGTTTGTTTGCCTTAACATCAAATATGGTTGTAGCTAATTCATACCAAATATTTTGCACTGTATTTTGCATATCTCTTTATATAATTGTTATACGTTTGCACTAACTATATTGTGACAAGCATTCCTTCTTCTCGTATAAGAATAAAACACCCATATATTTACTGTAAAAAAGCATTGTACTTTATATTGTATGATACAAAGTAGACATTTTGGAAAATGTATGCATTAATATTTTAACAATCTTCTTCTAAAAGAAAGTCGGCTTTCCATCTTAATTTGTGTGCTGTAAAAACTCTAGAATGTACCGTTAATTTTTGATGATAAAAAAGAAAGCTTTCGGAAACCCTTTTGTCTTATTAAATATTTCTGAAGTAGTATCTCTGCCAAAATTGTTTTCTTTTTATTGTATCATTTATAAAGTGATTTAAATGAAGATTGAAATCAGCCAACAAACTCCGACTCTAAATACAAAGAAAAGATCCCTTTACATTTTAAAATGATGTATAGGAAAGTATAGTACAATAAATAAGAAAAGTAAAGTACGAAAAATCTCCACTGTTTAGGGGATAGAGCGCTCGTCTCCCAAAGAGGTGAACCAGGTTCGAATCCCAGTGACAACTGGTCTATATGAATTCCGCACAATGCTCTCACCAACATTGCTGACTTAAAATATCCTCAGTGATAGATGTATCTTGAGATAGAGTCCCCTTGCATCAGGCTTACCTTGGGAGGTTTTCATATTTTTCCTCTCCATATAACCTGAATGTAGGTTTGTTATATCAAAAATTCCTCCACGAAGGCAAATTTCTCCCAATACTTGGTCCAGGAGTTCCCTTGTCTTCTGGGTTGGGTTCAAAATTACGAGGCTGAGGAGTTGAACCTTAATAGTCGTAAACCCAAAATTGGATCGACTGTTCAAAGACGATTATGAAATAAATCACCACTAAACCGTCTCTTTCTTCACTTTTCTTCTTTTTATCTTTTTTGACTTTATTGTGCTATATATATATATATGATTGGTGGGGCACTGGGCCCATGTCCAAGAGGTCGTAGGTTCGATCCCCACCTACCGAAGACTCCCGGTGCAGTAAATGGTGACTAATGAGTGTTAAATCTGTCGGGTCACAAAGTCAGCCATGTTTCCATAAAAAATCATACCAGAGAGGGATCCAGGAGTTTCCTCGTCTTCTGGACTGGGTTCAAAATTACAAGGCTACGGAATTGAACATTAGTAGCCGTAAATTCGAAATTGGGCCGGTTGTACAACTACTGTTATAAAATAAAAAATAAAAAAAATATGGAACTAGAAACACTGGTGTCTTTCTGCGTGGAAGGTCAAATCTTCCAAACATGGCTCACTACCAAAGAATAATTCCTCAAATTTGCACTTATTTGCGGTAAAAGAAAGACTGCTTTTTTTAAATTTAATATTTTACTACTAATATAATTCCAATGATCTTACAGATTTTTCAGTAACTATTTGACTGTTTTTTATAAACAAAAATCACCAAAATATTTTTTTACTTGCAATTGGAGCGTCCGAAAAATATATATGAAAGGTATAGCGGTGTCCGATCTGCTTCAAAGAGTAGCGAAGTTTAAAAGTGAATGAAAAGTGCTTATGACTAAAGCGAAGTTCTTATATGGTTCATTTTTTCCATGTTTCTGAATGATTTGAACAAATTTACGCAGAGTAACAAAATTCAGTAACATTAATAAAATCTTTCTTTAACTCATAATATGAATCATTTATGTTCACTACTTTGAAAAATAAGAAAAATATTTATACGCCGAAATAAAAATTTTCCAACCGAACGCAAAATCACATGAAATGAAAACTTTTCAATGGAGTTTGCTTTTAGAAACAAATTTCCTTATTTTTAGAAACAAATATAATAAGAATAGGTTAAAAAATCATAGAAAATAGAGAAAGTCGATGCATTTTAAGAAAACACATTTTAAGTTTAACCTAAATTATTGTCCGCTTTCATTAACCTGAATGTTTTAGGTGTGTACTTCAAATCATTAAAATAAGAACTGAGTAAGTATAAATCCAGTCACCAGGTTTAATGCAATTTAGGATTGTAATTTTTTTGCCATTTTTAGATAACAGTTAACTTATGGATTTGCGTGAAGGTTTAAAAAACGATTTTACTACAAAATTGTTTCATCTATGTAATTTCTTCAGTAGAGTTTCTTTTATAGTATAATTTCAAATTCAATAATCTGCACATTTATTATTTTGATTCATAATACAGTAAAATTACATTTGATACATATTTATAGTAAAAATATTTTTCTTTTACATAACCTACTTTATTTTTTAATTAATTGTAGGTTAAGATGTTGCAGATAGTAAAGGATATGCGGATTAAAAAATACTATAGATCTGACTCATACATTTTATTCAAAATTTAAATATTATTGAAAAAATAATAATTTTTAGGTACTTATTCATCTGATTTTTATGCTCTGATAAACACTATCGAAGTAAGATTGTTAAAAGCATTATTTGCACGCCTTGTTAATCTCTCTCCAATTTCAAAGCACAATGAAAAAAGCGGCAATACTTTTTTCATAGTAAGAAAATGAAAGCAATGATGCAAATTTTAAAAAGAAGAAAAGAAAAATTAGGAAAAAAACTCCACACGATTTCACTTACTTTCGAAGGAAAACTAAAGCGCCAGCCTGAATTTCGAATCTTCTTTTACCCCTGTTATTTGCATTCCCAGGAGAGGATCTCTTGGTGTTGCAGAAAAATCTTTGAGGAAACACTACTCTTCCTGAAGAAATTCAAAAACGAAGAATCGATGAATCCTATAGAGAAATAAAATGAATAAGATTTTAAGAAATCGGAATAAAAGAGATGAAGCGACGATCAAAAGGCTTTATACGACCTTAAAATTCAAATGCATTCAATCTACCTACTTGTTCATCATGCCACAAAAATAGTTCGTGATAGTTGATGGAAAAACATGCTTTTCAAGAAATGTATTTTTTACAACCATTTACAAAAAGGAGAAATGTCTTGAGAATCTTGGCAGAAGATTTTCTCTTTAGACTTTTTATCCGATTTATGTTATTAATCATTCAAATATATATATTTTTGAACGATCATGTATCTTTCTTTATAACAGAACAAAGTTATAAGCATAGTTGATAATGTAATTTGAGTGCGAGAAAATATAATCGATTAAAAAATTATTTTTCGTTTTAATAAGACTATATTTCACTTTCAATACCAACTTAAAACTGCAGTGTTTCAACGATGTTTTTTTAACATTATAAGCTGTTAAAGAAAAATGGATAGTTATAGTGGGAAAAGGACACTATTTAAAAGTTTTCTTTTTATTACCATTTACAAAAGTAGAAATGCCTTTGAAATCGTGGCAGGGGTATTTTTTGCTTTATAAGAGCTTTTAATATAGTCGACAATTATATTTAAAGAGAACTTTAATCCGACATTCAAACATGTACACCGAAGAGCCATTACATTACGACCACCCTGCTAATGACATGTAGGACCACCTTTAGCCCTCAAAACTGTTAGCACCCGCCGTGGTATTGATTCTACAAGGTGCTGATAGGTAGTCTGAGGTATCTGGTACCAAGCGCTCACCAACTGGTCCTGCAATTCCCTCACATTGCGAGGGGGTAGCGTGGCAGCACGAAGTTGGTTTTCCGAGTAGGACCACAAATGCTCTATTGGATTAAGGTCAGGTGAATTTGGGGACCAAGACATGACTTGAAAGCCACGGGAATGTTCCTCGAACCAATCCATGACGATTCGACCCTTATGACATGATGCATTATCCTGTTGGTAGACACCATACCCCGCAGGAAAAACTTTTGTCATGAATGGGTGAACCTGGTCTGCAACTATGTTCAAGTAGCTTACAGACGTCAGGGATTTTTCTATGAGGATTATGGGTCCTAATGTGCCCCATGAAAACATTGTTCCTGGGCGAGAAACCATGAAAACCTGGGTGAGCCCACTGTTATAGGTGGAGGGTGGTCATAATGTAATGGCTCTTCGGTGTATATCTTTCAAAAATCATGTTGTAATAAAGTTTCATTTTGTATATATCCCTTACACACTCAAAAGAATTAATTCAACGTTAAACAAGAAAATCAGTAGCAATGATACAATAAAAATTTGTTGCAAGCTTGTCAAAGTTAACAATGTTTTCGTTAAATTTGAACAATAATATCTCAATGTAAAAATAGTTAATATGATCGATAATGTGGTTCAAAAAGTATTGTTTTAGTTTACTTAACAGAATTCACTGAAATGAATGTTATAGGTGCATATTAAACACTATAGAATAATGGATACATTTCATATTACATGGGATGATATGGATGATATTACATTTTTGCACATTTTATGCACTGTAAGCACCTTGAGAAGCCTAATATTTTTCTCAAAGGAAGTTGTTTTCTAATCCAACACAAATTTTTATGGGGCATAAAATAATCATAAAATCCTGATTGTTGGACATTGAAATCATAAAACATTCTAAATAACTATTTGAAACGCTTATAATTTATTTTCAACATTTTATCAGCAAAAAAAAAACAATAAATAAAGCGGCTTTTTTTTATGTTAAATTTGATATAGATACAGATTCGAAATTGGAGTAACTCTTGGAACAGTAAAATGTGCAATAATAAATAATAAATTATTAAATATTATGGCAGATTCAAAGTGCAATAGATGAGTGAATGTATGTTCTAAGTGAATTCGTGTAAATTGATTTAAATATCCGTTGCTCTTTATGAGTGAAGAAATAAAGATTATGCCTTGCTTTTGTTTCTTGACAGCAAGCTTTCAATTTGCAAAATCTATACAAGATGCTCCAGAAAGAACACCTTTAAAGTGCATCTTTAGAATCATGATCAAAAATGAAGACAAAACGACAAATTGCACTTGGAACATTCTTCCACGCCGAAGATACTCAAAACCGTCCCTTAGTGCATTCAAATATTAAGATCTCTGATGTTTAATAACTAAGCAAAATAAATCAATACATTATAATTAAATAAAGTAAAAAACGTTTCTTTTTTCAAAACTGTCTCTTTTTTTCCTTGTTTTAAAAATGTCACTTAATTTTCACCTCCACGTTTTGTAATAACATCTCACTAATAGTCTCAATTGTTACTCGAGAATAACACAGCTGCGAAATAAAAGTGAAACAGAAGTTGCTTAATGTAATTAATTTGTCTTTTCATCAATGTATATTTAATTACAATTATAGAAGCCCTAATGTTGCTGACGTATGCCTGTTTATGCAGAGGGGGTGCGACTGTTCTTGTTTTCCAGTGGCGCCATCTATGCCAAGAATTCGACTTCTGCCACACCATACGTTGCACCCGTTTATTGGGCGGACCCATTCATACATCCATTCATTCATTCACAGATCGTAATTTTTGACCTGAATTAGATAATTATCGATCTCCAATCCAGTACCCCTAGAGGTATTGATTTGTTACGGGAACATGGAGGACTATTGCGACTCGACAGATTTAACGTGCATCAGTCACTTTACGACACATTTACTACACCGGGAGTATTCGGTCGGCGGGGTTCGAACCCATGAACTCTCGGACATGGGCGCAGCGCCCTACTGACCAGGCTATCCCGGCCATAGAAACCCATAATATTTAACTATTTACAATTTTCGAAAACATTATTTATGATAATAATCTAATTCACGATTGCTTATCATTTTTTTTGTTTCGAAGTAATTGATAAATTACTATACAAATAATCTTCTAGAGGCTATTAATGTACAATAATAGCGTTTACAAAACCAATGAAATTAAACTCGAGTGCGAAAATAATAAAAATTCATTCACGTGAAAGGTTTTTTTAAACTTAAATTCAGAAATTAATATACTAAGCATTATATGACAAAGCTTAAGTAACGGAAGTAAGAACAAAAATTTGATTTAATTTTCTCGTCTTCTTCAAGATTAGATATCCAGTAATTTATCAAATTCCAAGAATGGCTGATGACACTATACGAAAGCTACAGATTAACAGCAGTTTTAGTTGAACAATAGACGAATAATTCTATTGAAATAACTAGTTTAAGTAACAAAATACTCAATTAAATTACATTGCACTTTTTTTGACAAGATAAATGATGACAATTATTTTTAAGCTGGATAAAATATTGTCTAGAGAGTTTTTAATTAGAAGTTTAACTATATTTACTTTATTTCTCTTAAGTTTAAATTAATTGACAATGACGACTTGATCTAAGCGTCATTGAAAACTTTAATATGATCTTTTGTTATATTTTTAAATCTGGAAAAGAAAAAGTAAGAATTGAATTTTTTTTTTAGAAAACGATTAAACATTTATTCAAAGCTTTGTTTTTTGTTTGTAATTATAGGCATTTTCGTTTATTAATCTATGAAGGGTTTTCCGAAATCAACATCAAAAACATAATTTGTTGTTGCTGTTGACGTATGCCTGTTTAGGCAGAGGGGTTGCAATTGTTCTTGTTTTCTAGTGGCGCCATCTATGGCCAAGAATTTGGCTTCTGCCACACCATACGTCGCACCCGTTTATAGAGCGGACCAATTCATACATCCACAGATCGTAATTTTGACCTGAATCGGCGAACGATCAATCTCCAATTCAGTACCCCCAGAGGTTTTGATTTGTTATGGGAACATGGAGGAATTTTGCAACTCGACAGATTTAACGTGCATCAGTCATTTTACTACATTTCAGTCATTCTTCGGCCAACGGGGTACGAACCCACGAACTCTCGAACATGGGGCCAGCTCCCTACCGACCAGGCTATGCTGGAAATTTGTTTTAAAATCCTTGTTAAAAACGGAGTAAAAATCTATGCACATAGAAAAAAAATCCGGCAAAAATACCATATTTGTAAAGTTATTTCCTACAAAAAAAATTTATTTACTATATAAATTACAGTATTTACATAAGTTTCTCCTGGTAAATAAGTAGTATTCTGGGGGCCATTTCTCCCCTGAATGGTGCGATCAGGGGGGCGATGAATATTCAAAAGAAAGTAGAAAAAAATAACAATAAAAAGCTGGCGGCAGTTATGCAGAATGTATGAACATTGTTCGAGGAAAATTCGTCTCAATCGCAGTAATTTCTTTAGTTTTACAAAAAAAAGAAGACGAAATTATCAAAATTATCTTATCCTAACGCTTTTTGACAGAGATTGATATGAGAATTACTGTTTCACACCTTTCTGCATATGACTTTCAGGCATGCCGGTTTAGTATCTTCTGCTTTTTTTTTCAATTTAATTTTTTTTAAAAAAACTGCCTTTTCGAAGAATCGTTTTCAAATTTCCGAGAAAGAAAAATTATTCGTTTTCATGCTTTATCCTACCTATGCAAACACGATTTAAAATCACATTCGCGTGATTTAAAATCACACATCGTGTTTCGTATTTTCATGATATTAAATCATGCATCACGTATAAGCCAATATTATGATTCGTGTTCAACTAACATAAAAAATATACAACGGAATTCGTATTCACGCGATTTAAAGTCAAATATTGAAATTTGTATTAACGCGATTTTAAAACCAAACATCGAGATTCGTATTCACGCGATTTTGAAATCAAACGAGATTCGTATCCATTCGATTTTGAAATTACATATCGAGATTTGTATTCGCGTGGTTTAAAAATTACACATTGATATTCATAATCGCAAATGTTAAATAAATAAATAAAATCTCGCTTTGATACTTTAAAAAAAACGTTGATTACATTCTGTGAATAAATGCTACCAACACATACTTTTTTCTTGCTTAATTTTCAGGCATTTTTCTAATTATTTAAGAAGTGTTCTTGCATGTTGCATTTTTGGATTTCTATTTTTAGCTTTTTCTTTTATTCAACTTATCCCTATGGTAGGAATTAATGTACAGTTTCATAAAAACTAAATCATTTTAAAAAAATCAGCTGTTCTCAAACGAATTTCGCCACCTAGAGATGGTGACAAAATGGTTGAAACATGTCACTAAAGTTAATTAATTGCAGAAAGTTTTTTAGTTAAGGTTTTGTGTTTTCAGAAAATTTTTCATTTTATCTACGTCTCGCTTGCAAATATCAAAAATGAAACAGTACACAAAACTAATCGCTTATTGTTCTGACAAAGAATCACGTATTAAAAAAAAATAGATTAGAAAGTAAATAAAAGAAGTTTATGAACTCTCTGAATTTTCACGCCATACTTCGGTAAGGCAGTCAACGTAAAGATGAACAATAGAGTTTTCAAATTTTAATTATCAACGTTTTCAATTTTCACAGATTCTAATTAAAAAAATTAAAATGGACTCTTGTTTTAATTATTTTATTTCAAATATCTGTTCTTTTTGAAAAAATAAAGAAAAAAAACTGCAAAATTCAGATTGTCGATTCTTATTAGTGACAACTCATGCTTTTTTAAGCAAAAAAAAAAAAGAGAGAGAGAGAGAGAGAGAAGGGGGATAGATGGCAGTCGACGTTTTTTTTTGGGGGGGGGCAATAGGAGACAATCAACATCTAAAGACAGGCGATAGGTCGAAAAAGGTTGATTTAAATCATTCATTTGGCAATTTTTACGTTCGTTTTGTTAACAGTTTACCGGATATTGTAGTTTTCAAATTTTTATTTCTAACTACTATACATTTAGCAAAAATACAAAACTGAAAAGTGAATTTAACCGAATAAATGGTTTTTATGCCGTGCTTTAAAGTAATGTGATAAAGTTACCAAAATATTTGCCTAAATCTTTTACCGAAGAAAATAGTATCAGCCTGTTTACACTTTAAAAAAAAAACAGCGGCTTATTTATATGGCTGATTTATTATTTTATTTTCATCATACATTCATCTATTAGAAAGAGAATGTGCCTAAATAATGCTTTCAATTATCTTGAAACTACTGTACTCGGATAGATCAAGCTGTGGTGTCTGTTGCAGATATATTTTATGGGCGGGGGGGGGGGATAGTCGGATTCATTTATTCACTCACATGTGTTTTATAAATTCATAGAATAGTTTAAAAATTCTTTTCAGAATTTGAAAAACAGATAGCACAAGTTTGAGAAAGACAACAAGAATATAAGTCCAGGGTTTCATCTGGAATCAATCCTACTGTATTCACACTTCAGAGTGGTTAACAGAACGGCAATAATGCACTAAGCCCCCTAGTATTTATTGAAAGTCAAACAATCCTACATTACTGTAAGATTGTTTGATTGTTGTCCCTTCTACCTAAGTCTTAGAAGTGTAGATGTAGAGGGTTTTATATAGTTTTGCTGTATAAAATGTATCATAATTTAGTTTATATAGTATGGTATTATATAGTTTATGTAATATAATTCTTTCTCATTTTCGTACTATCTCTTCTTTAATTTGACAAGAAGCCTTTCTATGTATTAAGCGGACAAGCTTGTATACGTATTTAAACCAAATTTATATATTTATTGTCACTCATTTAGGATTACAGTGGGATTCAAGCTCTCTCCCTCCATTTTACACAGCGTGTGGAAAAGGGTTTGGGATTGTCTAGAGATGCCCCTATAAAAAGAATTACTATTCTAGGTATTTATTTACTTATTGTTACACATACACAAGCATACCATTTAAGCTTTTTACTGCTCCGAAATTTGGATTTCGAATTTTTCACAATTAATTAACTTAATTTGCGAAATTAATGATGTTTTAGAAGAATTATTTATTTATTGTCACTCATTCAGGATTACAGTGGGATTCAAACTCTCTCCCTCCATTTTACATCGCGTGTGGAAAGGGATTTGGGCTTGACCAGAGAAGCCCCTGTGAAAAGTATTACTATTTTGGGTATTTATTTATTTATTGTTACACATACACAAGCATACCACTTAAGCTTCCTACTGCTCCGAAATTTGGATTTCGAATTTTTCACAATTAATTAACTTAATTTGTGAAATTAATGATGTCTTAAAAGAATTATTTACTTATTGTCACTCATTCAGGATTACAGTGGGATTCAAACTCTCTCTCTCTCCATTTTACATAGCGTGTGGAAAGGGATTTGGGCTTGACCAGAGAAGCCCCTACAAAAAGTATTACTATTCTAGGTATTTATTTTCTTATTGTTACACATACACAAGCATACCACTTAAGCTTCCTACTGCTCCGAAATTTGGATTTCGAATTTTTCACAATTAATTAACTTAATTTGTGAAATTAATGATGTCTTAAAAGAATTATTTACTTATTGTCACTCATTCAGGATTACAGTGGGATTCAAACTCTCTCTCTCTCCATTTTACATAGCGTGTGGAAAGGGATTTGGGCTTGACCAGAGAAGCCCCTACAAAAAGTATTACTATTCTAGGTATTTATTTTCTTATTGTTACACATACACAAGCATACCACTTAAGCTTCCTACTGCTCCGAAATTTGGATTTCGAATTTTTCACAATTAATTAACTTAATTTGTGAAATTAATGATGTCTTAAAAGAATTATTTACTTATTGTCACTCATTCAGGATTACAGTGGGATTCAAACTCTCTCTCTCTCCATTTTACATAGCGTGTGGAAAGGGATTTGGGCTTGACCAGAGAAGCCCCTACAAAAAGTATTACTATTCTAGGTATTTATTTTCTTATTGTTACACATACACAAGCATACCACTTAAGCTTCCTACTGCTCCGAAATTTGGATTTCGAATTTTTCACAATTAATTAACTTAATTTGTGAAATTAATGATGTCTTAAAAGAATTATTTACTTATTGTCACTCATTCAGGATTACAGTGGGATTCAAACTCTCTCTCTCTCTCCATTTTACATAGCGTGTGGAAAGGGATTTGGGCTTGACCAGAGAAGCCCCTACAAAAAGTATTACTATTCTAGGTATTTATTTTCTTATTGTTACACATACACAAGCATACCACTTAAGCTTCCTACTGCTCCGAAATTTGGATTTCGAATTTTTCACAATTAATTAACTTAATTTGTGAAATTAATGATGTCTTAAAAGAATTATTTACTTATTGTCACTCATTCAGGATTACAGTGGGATTCAAACTCTCTCTCTCTCCATTTTACATAGCGTGTGGAAAGGGATTTGGGCTTGACCAGAGAAGCCCCTACAAAAAGTATTACTATTCTAGGTATTTATTTTCTTATTGTTACACATACACAAGCATACCACTTAAGCTTCCTACTGCTCCGAAATTTGGATTTCGAATTTTTCACAATTAATTAACTTAATTTGTGAAATTAATGATGTCTTAAAAGAATTATTTACTTATTGTCACTCATTCAGGATTACAGTGGGATTCAAACTCTCTCTCTCTCCATTTTACATAGCGTGTGGAAAGGGATTTGGGCTTGACCAGAGAAGCCCCTACAAAAAGTATTACTATTCTAGGTATTTATTTTCTTATTGTTACACATACACAAGCATACCACTTAAGCTTCCTACTGCTCCGAAATTTGGATTTCGAATTTTTCACAATTAATTAACTTAATTTGTGAAATTAATGATGTCTTAAAAGAATTATTTACTTATTGTCACTCATTCAGGATTACAGTGGGATTCAAACTCTCTCTCTCTCCATTTTACATAGCGTGTGGAAAGGGATTTGGGCTTGACCAGAGAAGCCCCTACAAAAAGTATTACTATTCTAGGTATTTATTTTCTTATTGTTACACATACACAAGCATACCACTTAAGCTTCCTACTGCTCCGAAATTTGGATTTCGAATTTTTCACAATTAATTAACTTAATTTGTGAAATTAATGATGTCTTAAAAGAATTATTTACTTATTGTCACTCATTCAGGATTACAGTGGGATTCAAACTCTCTCTCTCTCTCTCCATTTTACATAGCGTGTGGAAAGGGATTTGGGCTTGACCAGAGAAACCCCTACAAAAAGTATTACTATTCTAGGTATTTATTTTCTTATTGTTACACATACACAAGCATACCACTTAAGCTTCCTACTGCTCCGAAATTTGGATTTCGAATTTTTCACAATTAATTAACTTAATTTGTGAAATTAATGATGTCTTAAAAGAATTATTTATTTATTGTCACTCATTCAGGATTACAGTGGGATTCAAACTCTCTCTCTCTCCATTTTACATAGCGTGTGGAAAGGGATTTGGGCTTGACCAGAGAAGCCCCTACAAAAAGTATTACTATTCTAGGTATTTATTTTCTTATTGTTACACATACACAAGCATACCACTTAAGCTTCCTACTGCTCCGAAATTTGGATTTCGAATTTTTCACAATTAATTAACTTAATTTGTGAAATTAATGATGTCTTAAAAGAATTATTTACTTATTGTCACTCATTCAGGATTACAGTGGGATTCAAACTCTCTCTCTCTCTCCATTTTACATAGCGTGTGGAAAGGGATTTGGGCTTGACCAGAGAAGCCCCTACAAAAAGTATTACTATTCTAGGTATTTATTTTCTTATTGTTACACATACACAAGCATACCACTTAAGCTTCCTACTGCTCCGAAATTTGGATTTCGAATTTTTCACAATTAATTAACTTAATTTGTGAAATTAATGATGTCTTAAAAGAATTATTTATTTATTGTCACTCATTCAGGATTACAGTGGGATTCAAACTCTCTCTCTCTCTCCATTTTACATAGCGTGTGGAAAGGGATTTGGGCTTGACCAGAGAAGCCCCTACAAAAAGTATTACTATTCTAGGTATTTATTTTCTTATTGTTACACATACACAAGCATACCACTTAAGCTTCCTACTGCTCCGAAATTTGGATTTCCAATTTTTCACAATTAATTAACTTAATTTGTGAAATTAATGATGTCTTAAAAGAATTATTTACTTATTGTCACTCATTCAGGATTACAGTGGGATTCAAACTCTCTCTCTCTCCATTTTACATAGCGTGTGGAAAGGGATTTGGGCTTGACCAGAGAAGCCCCTACAAAAAGTATTACTATTCTAGGTATTTATTTTCTTATTGTTACACATACACAAGCATACCACTTAAGCTTCCTACTGCTCCGAAATTTGGATTTCGAATTTTTCACAATTAATTAACTTAATTTGTGAAATTAATGATGTCTTAAAAGAATTATTTACTTATTGTCACTCATTCAGGATTACAGTGGGATTCAAACTCTCTCTCTCTCCATTTTACATAGCGTGTGGAAAGGGATTTGGGCTTGACCAGAGAAGCCCCTACAAAAAGTATTACTATTCTAGGTATTTATTTTCTTATTGTTACACATACACAAGCATACCACTTAAGCTTCCTACTGCTCCGAAATTTGGATTTCCAATTTTTCACAATTAATTAACTTAATTTGTGAAATTAATGATGTCTTAAAAGAATTATTTACTTATTGTCACTCATTCAGGATTACAGTGGGATTCAAACTCTCTCTCTCTCCATTTTACATAGCGTGTGGAAAGGGATTTGGGCTTGACCAGAGAAGCCCCTACAAAAAGTATTACTATTCTAGGTATTTATTTTCTTATTGTTACACATACACAAGCATACCACTTAAGCTTCCTACTGCTCCGAAATTTGGATTTCGAATTTTTCACAATTAATTAACTTAATTTGTGAAATTAATGATCTCTTAAAAGAATTATTTACTTATTGTCACTCATTCAGGATTACAGTGGGATTCAAACTCTCTCTCTCTCCATTTTACATAGCGTGTGGAAAGGGATTTGGGCTTGACCAGAGAAGCCCCTACAAAAAGTATTACTATTCTAGGTATTTATTTTCTTATTGTTACACATACACAAGCATACCACTTAAGCTTCCTACTGCTCCGAAATTTGGATTTCGAATTTTTCACAATTAATTAACTTAATTTGTGAAATTAATGATGTCTTAAAAGAATTATTTACTTATTGTCACTCATTCAGGATTACAGTGGGATTCAAACTCTCTCTCTCTCCATTTTACATAGCGTGTGGAAAGGGATTTGGGCTTGACCAGAGAAGCCCCTACAAAAAGTATTACTATTCTAGGTATTTATTTTCTTATTGTTACACATACACAAGCATACCACTTAAGCTTCCTACTGCTCCGAAATTTGGATTTCGAATTTTTCACAATTAATTAACTTAATTTGTGAAATTAATGATGTCTTAAAAGAATTATTTACTTATTGTCACTCATTCAGGATTACAGTGGGATTCAAACTCTCTCTCTCTCCATTTTACATAGCGTGTGGAAAGGGATTTGGGCTTGACCAGAGAAGCCCCTACAAAAAGTATTACTATTCTAGGTATTTATTTTCTTATTGTTACACATACACAAGCATACCACTTAAGCTTCTTACTGCTCCGAAATTTGGATTTCGAATTTCTCACAATTAATTACTTTGTGAAATTAATGATGTCTTAAAAGAATTGCTGATTCATATTTAATTCAAAAAGTTGAGAATTGCTTGAAAACTATATTATTTTTTCAGTTCTTAAGTATATATTCTTTTGAGAGAAAAAATAAAAAGGGAATTGAAAAAAGGTAAAATTAATCTAATGACGAAAAAAAATGTTTTAAATGTTTTAACCTGCTTCTTTTTTCAATAAAAAATGATAATGCTAAGTTTGCCAATGCTTATACGTTATGGGAAAACTGCCAATCAAAATATGATTAAATGTTTCACGTAAAAAGAACATGTATTATTAGGATTCAAAGAATGTTTTGACACTTGGGTGTTGACGATGATGCATTACAAAATATTTAAAATTATAGCAGTCAAAGAATATTGCAGTAAATTATAGTTCTTACATTATTGCTTCGATTTTGGTGCTTATTTTTACTCTTCAAAAGCTTTAAATGCTGTGTTATAATACTTTGACTTTCATATTGTTCAGTGCCTCCTATCGATGCATGCAGATCAATATTTATGTCATTTTTAACATTTCTTATTAATTTATTATTATTTTATGAATAAAGAAGTTTTCAATGAAAATTTATTGTTTAAAAGTTGAAAGTATGAATTTGAAAACTCCGATACTTTTAAATTCTCTTACTTTTAAGATTATTAATAAATATTGCATATAAAGAAGATAGTAAAAAATTCGCAAACAAGTTACTTTAAATGAATAGATAGTTGATTGGTTAACCAACAATAATGGAAGACACACCTTTAGTACTTGATATTTTTCAAATTTCTGAAGAAATACTAATATATTAGTTTTATAACTTTAGAGGTGTTTAGATTAAACGATTTCACAAACTTATCAAAAAAGTTCACATTTTTCTGAGATTTGAGGGACAGGCAATAAATTACGAACAAAAAAAAGAGTGTTTTTGTACATCCTAAGCCAGAAAAACAATAAGCTTGTAACTTGTAACATTAATTTGAAAATTCTATGTAATAAAGACAGAAAATTTCTTGAAGAAACGGATAATTTTTATGAAAAAAAATATTTTTTTGCCTTACATTTCCTTATTATAACTTTAAAAGTATTTAATAAAATCAAACAAAGTTTTTGAATTAATTTTTAGTTAATAGAAAAATTAATAATTTGAATTTTGAAAAAAAAATTGGTTAAAAATTACGCATGATATTAGCATTTAAAGTAGCGCTTTCATGACACGCATGCGTGGAAAACATTTGAAATTTTTTGTTCATAATTTTGTTACGAATCGTACTTGGTAGCTTATGAAATTTTTAAAAATCATTTTACAGTTTTTCCTTTACACTTATGTTAGCATCATGTATTAGCAAGTTTCAAAGAAATTACGTAGAAAACTTAAAGTATTTGAAAAAAACTTTAAAATTTTTTTTTACTTAATTATTGTAATGCTAAATATTAAAGGTATGGAAACGTTAATATTAAAAATATTTCTAAAATATAAATTGATAATTTTGTGTTGTGTGAATAGGTATGCAATCTTGACTTTTCAACTACCCTTTTCCCATAAAACTATTACGATCTATTTAAAAATATTATGATATAACTAATTGTACTCAGATTCGAACAATTTGTGAAAGGGGAAATTTCGCTTAGATTGATCCGGAATTTTTATTTCCTTCATTTTTAATTAATTTTTGAGGGAAGGTAAATGAATTCTGTAATTTTTGTTTTGAATTTACTGATGAATGGATAAAGGCTATTGGACAAAATATTATGCTTTTAAAAGAAGCATTTATTTATTTATTTCATTACCACCTAGTAGTCTTGTTATCACTATAACTCATTTATTTGTATTTTCTAGAAAATATCTAGACCATAAAATGGGAGAAAATTTCCCTAAACCCACCTGCAATTGGATAAAACTGCTGAGATAATAGTAACATTCCTTAATTATTGTCACTCTGAGGATTGTCACTTTTAAGACGATGGTATTTGCCATCCTTATTATTCTGATTGTCACAGATCAAAGCAGTCTATGGACTTCCTTCGAGAAACAGCTTACTGAATTATTGCCATAGAATTGGATATTGGGAGCCATAGACTTATGTCCCTATGGGGACATAACATTTGGGAAAGGCATGTGAGGGGGGTCACTCTCGAAATCCTAAGCTAATTTATGTGACACTCGGGCAGCTATTATGCAAGTCATTGATCCATTTAAGTTTGTACAATTCATGGTTTGTCTTATGATAATTATTATTGAGAATAAGCAAACTTTGATTTTATTTCACTAACGGAGACAAGGGATATTAAATTCACCAAATTTTTAAAAAAAAATTGTCTAAAAATTACAACTGTTTCTATTTTATTATGTTCACTATTTGTATTGACATTTTAAAGATGTTATAACAATTAGATTGGCGAAATTATGTCTTAATTTGCACGAAAGGAATTTTTCGTAGTAAAATATCTTTTCTTCTTTTATTTCGCTCATTGCAATTTTACATTAATTTTCTCAGCAGTTTGACATAAGCTTTATATTGTGATTTAAAAAGAGTTTCAATGTTTGTTTTGCTGAAATAATCATTTAACCCCTTAACGATCGGTTAATTTTCAAGAAAGCGGTAATAAAAGTGCCTATTTTTTTGGCTTTTGTATTTGTATTATGTATTTGATTACTGCTGCAACTAGTTCAAAATAAACTAACTATATACAATTACCTTAAAAATATCCTGGTACTGCCATCAGGTGTGTAAAATGAGAAATAAAATTTTTTCCGGGCAAAAGAAATGAATTCGTTTTATTCTTATTGGCGCGTTACTGCTGAACACTCCACCCCGTCATTTTCACGGAAGCGAGAAAAACATTTTGTTAGTGAACTTTCGAAAAAGAAAGTCCCGCAAAAATTATGTTTTTTTTTGTTTATTCAAATACTGCAAAAGTGAAACAGAAACTGATTTTTGCATTGATTTTTATTCCTATTATGCTTCTACAGACAGATTTTCTGCTGACATTTGAGAAGCGATGGATAATTGTTATATTTTTTCATTGTTGCACATTACTATATTTCTAGGCTGCCATCTGTCTCGAAATAAAGCCAGGCAGTTAATAAAATTTTCTAAGAAATTCCATATCAGTTTAAATTTAAAAAAATCCGAAGAGTTTCACTTTTAAATCCAGTATGCCCATAACTCAATTGCATTTTGTGAATATTTCAATATATTTAGTAACTCTTTCTGCTGTATTATACATCAATTATGGATTAACAAAATTTTTGAGAGCGCATAGCTTTCATTCACACCTACTGCAATAGTCACATCTATGTATGATTTCAAGTTTTAAATCTACTGGTATGCTTTGGCCGGGAATGGCCAGGTTGGCAGGGCACTGGGAGGATGGAAGTTTAAATCCAGCCGGCTGAAGACTCCCCCTGTAGTAAATTCTTACTGTTGCACGTTAAATCTATCGGGTCACAAAGTCCTCCATACTACCATAACAAATCAAAACCTCTAGGGGTACTGAATTGGAGATTGATTGTTCTCTGGTTCAGGTCAAAACTACGATCTGTGGATGAATGAATGGATGTATAAATGGGTTCGCCCTATAAACGGGTGTGACGTATGGGTGTGGCAAAGCTAAATTCTTGTCCATTGATGGCACCACTGGAAAAAACAAGAGCAATCGTTCCCCCTCTGCGTTAATGGTTGGCGATAACAACAACAACAACAGTGAAATACTTTGAAGTCTTGTGATTTAAAACACTGCGCAAAATATGCCTATGAAAAATAGATATAAATGGAAAACACCATTTAATTTTAAAAAGAATAAGATGAGTGGTCGAAAATTATTATATTTGCTGATGTTGATGATGTCTTAAGAGGAACCTAGCTTTCAAATTTTTCAAGTGTCTAGTTTGTTATGTAAACTTTCATTGCCTCTAGTGAAATATTTTACTAAAAAAATTTATTAAAACATTTTTAAGCTAACTGATATTTTTGACGTAGAAATTTTTAAGAGGTTACAATTGGAATCAAATTTCTGGAAAATAGCAAGTTGAAGCAAAACGATATGTACAAATTACGTTCAAATTTTTTAAACAAAACTACTTACATAAACACGAAAGAAATGACAAGAATTATAACATAAACAAACAATTCATGTAAACGTTGAATTTCATTTTCTTTTAATCCTTAAAATTTCTTGTTAATAACATATTTCTTTCTGTTTTCGAAAAACCTTCTATTTACAACTTAACTTTCTGTTAATAAAACGGTTTATTAATTTATTTTATTTAGTTATTAATATTTGCTGAAGTCCATTTACTTCTGTTCTTTATTTCTATTCTCTAAAATGGTTTTACATGGCACATTTGAGATTCAAATTCTTTTAAAATTATAAGAGATTTTTAACAAAACCTCAGTTTGTAACGGAGAGAGAGAGAGAGAAACGATCTTTTTTGTTAATTTTTTTTTTAGTTTTTGAAACTGTTCTACTAACTACATATTTTTCCTGTTAATAAAAATACTTATTTATTTATTTATTTCTACTTCTCTTATCATTATTTAATGTTTAAGTTTTCTGAAATGTTAGTTTAGTATTCTCTAAAATGTATATTTTTACACTTATTCACGCTTAAACGTAAAAATCTTTAAAGTTCAAAAGTAATTTTTTTCAACTAAAGTTCACTTTGTTAAAAAAGAACCAGTGAAACTAGTTTCAGTTTCAAAAAAGACAAACAACTTATATCAAAATTTCCACTTTTCTATTTGGCAAACAAATATCGATTTCCACTGTTACAAATATACAAATACACAAAATAGAAGATCACTTCTGGAAAAATCGATATGAATTTGAATTCAAAAGCACAATAAATATAGGGCACCCTTTGCTTATGACATCTCATTTAAAACGATTATAGAATCTATCAGGCGAAACGTTTATTTAATTTGAATCAACCATCCAAAATGCATCGTTTTTTGCAATTCACCAACCTTCCAATATCCTATTCAAATTCAGTTATTAAATTTTGATCCTCATACTAAGTTTTTAAGATAGTTTTTCACTTACTCAATAAAAGCGTAAATATATGCAAATTTGAGTACATTTCAAAGGAGCATCATAATAAATAGCTTTAATCATATATGCATTTCATTTATTTTTCAAAACTCTCCAGATGGTGATTTTACTTAAGGAATAAAGGATCTTTCGCTAAAGCTTTGCTTTCTTGTTAAAATATATGCCTTTACCTTTTTCTTCTTAGTTCGGAAAGTTATTTATTAATGATTAAATATGCAGTTATTATCAACACCAACATAGCAAAAAACAATTTTTAAAAAGTAACGTTAATTAAAGTTTTACTGAACCATTTATGCTCCGGAATTTTCACTGCAGAAAAATTAAAAGTTAATTTTCATAAATGTGCGGTTAGTGTGGTTTTTGTGTATATTTGATTTCATCATTGCAAGTTATACACGTAGTTATTCTATGTGTATATGTTTGTTTATTATGCACATAAAATATATTTTTATTCAAGCTCATAGTTATTAAATAAATTTCTAATTTTCGCTGTTTGTGGTTGGATAACGGTATAACGCTCAGCAAAGGTGGCGCTAGCGGTTAAAATTTGTAAAATAACTTGCGTACACCTTACGTTACCTTAAAATATAGTCGTAATTTTTTGTGGTATGGTAATAGCAGCGTATAACAGTAATAAAAACCAAATTTTCATAACAATTTAATCTCTTATGGGTTATGTAAAATACCTACATACTTATTATTTAATTTATTTTATGGAAATATGGATTATTTTCCATTATTTATCGTTAACATTCCTGCTTTAAGACTTTTAAGAAAACTTAAATTTTTCCAGTGACTTTCATATAGCTGGGTTTTTTTATATTATTCCTTTGTAAAAACATTACATGACATAAATCTCTAATTTCAGTTAATAATGCAAAAATAAACTCTTATTTTAGGTAGTACAAATGAAGATTGAATGATATGTTAGAAGACCATCAAAAAATTAAACCAAATTCATTTTATTGTTTTCAGTATATAAATTTCATTAAGAAACTCTGAACAAAAAGTTTATGACCTTAATTAGATTGTGAAAAAGCTTCCAAACTCCGGTTTAATGCCTATCTAGACTTTGGGATTGTTTTTATTTAAGAATTTTATTCCTAGAGACATAGACTTTAAACACGGTCAAGTGGAATAATTGCATCAAGCGTTCCATTGTTGTTCAAAGGAAAACAGAGATATTTACGGGATTTTCGAAATTAAACTTGCGCTTCAAGATTTACTGAAGATTTAGATTGAATTAAGATCAAAATGTTCAAAAGCAAAATTAATCTTCTAAATCTAAGAACTTAACTTTAATTAAGTTCTTCCGTTAAAGTAACTAAAACATGTCTATTTGGGATCTTTTTTCAAAGCTTTCAATCTTCATTTAAAATTTAGTGTCATCATATTACTAAACTCTTAACAAAATTATTAAGGAAGAAATGGTATTGTAATTTTTCTAAAAATCTATTTCATTATGTTTAAAGTTGACAGTGGATGTTCAGCAACATTTTTTTAATATACGAATGAGATAGGAAAATATAGCTCGAGAAAAGTGAAAAATAGATTATGAAAAAGATACATGTTTATGAAAAATGGATTAAAAGTAATCAAAATAGATTGCGTTTTATATTGAAACGCATTTGCAACGATTAATTACTTGTTCGGAATGACGTTTTTGAAAAACATAAAAGTATCTGGCAAAATATTAAAAAAAAAGCAAATATCTGGCAAATTTTTGTCATAGAACATAAATTTGGGCATGCCGGTAGACAGTTATTGCAGTCGGTGTCATATAGATGCCTCTTATCAGTTCGAATTTCAAATGTCACTTCACAAACGCTGAATTAACTGCACGCACTCCGATCCGATGAATGTGTATTTATGTCCGATTCTGAACAATCGGTTTGTACACCAGTTGTCAAGCACAAAGTTTCAAATATTTGGTGTTTAACACTAGATTGCCTAAGGAAGTCATTTTGACTGCTTCTAATTTCAATTAGATAAACAATGATGTATAAAATGACACAATTTCTTAGAATTTTGTACAACAAATTTCTTGGAATTTTGTACAACATACAATTTTTTATTGCTAATATTTACTAATAACTTGTTATATAACTATAAATAATATAAAAAATATTGAAAATTAATTTAAAAAAATTTCTTTACAAATTATTTATTCTTTTACAATCCAGTCATTTTTACTGCTTTTGGGCAATATAGGTATATACTAAATTTCAGTCTTTCTAGTGTTAAAAAGTGTTTTTTGTGCGTACAATCTCTAAAAAAAATTTTGTTGACAATGGCTAACTGCAAGTTATGGCTTTGCAAATCTATGCATCATATTCTAAATTCCAGTGAGCAAAGTTCTCCTTTATTTTCAATTCCCAAGTAAAAATAATAGAAAAATCTACGCCACCTAATGGCATTTAAACGTATCATTTCCGGACTCTAGTTCTATACAAAAAAATGCACAAATTGGTTTCTTACAAAAGCAGTTGCGCAACACCCAGCAATAGCCAAGTGATTGTGAGATCTGGGCTCCTTAGTTTCGTACTCAATTTCAAAATAGTGTTAATATAGTCAGTATTGAGCATGAACCGATTTTGCATCCTAGCCAAGCAAGTACTCATCAATCTAAAGCTGGGTGGACTTTTAACTATCACTAAGAATACAACTTTCGTACATTACAAAGACAGCTCCGTACCCTTACCATTATAATATCCCGGTCTTTTGGTCTTTTTTACCCCCTTAAAATTTTTGTCGAATATTTTTCAACTGTTTTGTATATAAATAATGTCATTTCCATTGCGTGTAAAAAATTTTATTGACTTGATAATTTTTGATTGAATTCGAATTATTTCAATGGTTTTCGTTCAAAGTTGCCGTATTTTTTCTATAGAAAGTCACCAGGGCCGGGATAGCCTGGTCGGTAGGGCGCTGGGCCCATATCCAAGAGGTCGTGGGTTCGATCCTCGCCGGCCGAAGACTCCCCGTGTAGTAAATGGTGACTGATGCACGTTAAATCTGTCGAGTCTCAAAGTCCTCCATGTTCCCACAACAAATCAACACCTCTGGGGGTACTGATCCTGGAGTTTCCTTGTCTTCTGGATTGGTTCAAAATTACAAGGCTACGGAGTTGAACGTAAGTAGTCGTAAACCCATGAAATTGGGTCGGCTGTTCAACGACGGTTATAAAATAAAATAAAATAGAAAGTCACCGAGCCGCGATGGCTCAAGGGATAGAGTGTTCGCCTTCCAATGCGGCGAACCGGGTTCGAGTCCCAGTCAATACGAATTCTGCATCCGGGGTGCACCGACCACAGTCCTGACGTGAAATATCCTCTGTGGTAGACGGGTCATGGGTTAGAGTTCCCTTGCAGTCAGACTAACCGTGGGAGGTTTTCGTGGTCTTCCTCTCCGTGTAACGCAAATGCTGCTAAGCTCCATCAAAAAGTTCTCCAGGATGACAAGTTTTTCCCAATACTTAATCCAGGAGTTCCCTTGTCTTCTAGATTGGGTTCAGAATTACAAAACTACGTAGTTAAACATTAGTAATCGTAAACCCAAAAATTGGGTCGGCTGCTCAACGACGGCTGTAAAATAGAAATATAGAAAGTCTCTAAATGTGTTTCTTTTTTTTATTAGAATAAAAAAAATGGTAAGGTTATAACATTATGGAGAATTTAGCTTTTCCCATTTTTGCTACTGTTGGAAACAAAAAAAAATCTTTTAAAGTAGACTAGAAAAGATATAAAAGTATATTTGAAAGATATATAGCTACATCTTTTCTATCTTAAGATTTTGTCTTCACTCCAAAAGAAACTCTTCAGAAACGTCTTTTATCAGGCAAGTTTTATGCTGCTGAGATTGATTACGAACGTAAAACTGAAGATTTAAAGCGCGAGTCACGATCAACATTACAGTTAAGCTGAAATCTGTTTTCACAAAAGTCACAGATAGAAACGTGATTGGAAGATTCAAAAAAAAAAGAAAACGATTATACAGTTTTGATCTTCGTTCATATATTTTTTCTTCACCCATTCCTAAGTAATTTAAAAAAATCCTTCCAAATTGTAGAGATAAATTTAAAAGCTTCAAATTGTGATAATAAAGCAATGAGTACAAAGTAAACAATATTCAAAGAAATAAAGTAAGTGAAAATACTAAAAAACAAACACATTCGAAGCATGCTGCTCGAGAAATTATTTTTAATTTAGCTGAAACAAGATGATACTTTCGTTAATATTTTTTTATTTTTTAATTTTTATAAATTTTCTTTGAAAATTTTAATTGATGAATATTTTTTTTCACTTACCTCATAATAGTTTACAAGTTTTTAGCTGTTTGTTGCAGAACTTTTGAATTTTAAAGATTTATATTGTTATATTAAGCAATGCGTATTCATTAATCGATATTTAAATAACATAATTTCGCTAATAGAAAAAACATTATTGACAGTTGAGAATGCTTGTAAACATTCCATAAATTCAAATTTTTATTCCTCAAAACATTTTCATTACTATGCCGACCGGCCTGTGTAGGGTTAAGGGAACTGTCCCTGCATCCGAAAGGTTCTGGGTTCGAATCCCGGATATATATGGGTGTTCTTTCGTTCTCTGTACTATCTGTCCTAACTATGGTAGCAGCGTTGGCCCACCTAATAGGGTGCCCCTGAAAGTGAGGTCAACAAAATTGCCCTGTAAATGCCTGAATTGACGAAAAAATTTTAACACAGATGGGCATTGGGAAAAAAAATTAATACAATTCGAAATATAACAAGCTTATTTTTAGTGAAATATTATCGAAATTAAAATTATATGAACTACAACGCCAACAAGTCAAGCGCACAACATAAAAAGAAGTAGCATTTAAACTTTAGGGATTATTTATCTTAAAATGATTCTTTAAAAAGCACTACTACTCAAAAACAACTGAATTATGTGCTAGAAAAAACTTGCAGTTAGAAAAACTTAGTATAAAGATTTTATATCCTTGAAAACAATTAAAAAAAAGTGAAATGTTGATTGTTTTCAACATTCAAACTGACCAATATTTTTGTTTAGAAAAATTGAGCTGGGAAGAAAAATTTTATGCAAGCATTTTAATATTTTTAAACCTGATCACATGATAATTTATAACATTTTTCACGTAAAATATCATTGCCTATATTTATTTCTAACAACATTTATAAATATTGTAAACCATGCACATTTGTCTGATTCTGTGCTATAAATGTAGAAAGCTAATTAACACGAAAACGAACGCAAATAATACCACATAATGTTATGCTATAATACTGGTGATGCTTTTTTACTCTTTTTTACAATACTTACACATTGGTACTTTAAAATTGAATAAAATTTTATAAAAGGAAGTAGAATAATATTAAGCTTATATATTTAATTTGTTCCTCAGTTATTAATTTTTTCTATGAAATTTCATAGTAAATTTATTTAAATTTTCTAAAAATTCACCAAAAACTGCAAAGCTTGATGTTTCTTAAATTTAAGCATGTTAGACGACTTAAATGGGGAAAACATGCAATACTACGCTTTGTAGAAGGGTGCCTAAAAGTTTTGAAAAGACTTTATATATTGCCTTTTTATTATTTTTTTTAAATGCAACAAGAGTAATACTTGTACGAAAAGCGAATTATTAATAATGGTTACATAATTTTCATTATTTTAGCTCTCGGAGAACATTTTTATCTCTAGGAAGTTTATTAAAAGCTGTTCTAAAATTTTTCGAGCGCAGTCTCGTGTGAATACACAAAAACAACATCCTTTATTTTTTATTTTTATTGTGCAATTTTAACGTTATTGTTTGCACTCATCACAAAAAGCTTACTTTCATATCATAATATCTTATTAACGATCATTAATTTTCTACTCCCAATTAAGGAGACACGAAACTGTACATTTTTTCAAATTACAGACATTTTGTATACATTAATTTTATCTGGTTTAGAGAGAAATAGAAATTCGACAAATAAAACTAATTTATTTGCTCCGTGAATGTAGTCAATAAAGGAAGAAAAGAAAACATTTTAAAAAAAATTTCAGTAGTCACGTAAAGGGAAACTTTAATCTGTTGCTATAGCCAATAAAACGCATTTATCGAGCCATACGAATTTCTATTTCATTTAACTTCTCTTCATTTTTCTCATCATGTCTCTTTCATTTTTTTTAAGTAATGAGCAGTTTGTATGGATAATTTTTCCCAAGTAATACATTTAAAAAAATTATATTTAAAAACGAAAAAAAGCATTATTGAATATATATTTTAAAATGACTTATTTTCATAAATTTTCAAACATAAAAATATATGATCATTAATCCTGGCTTGGTGAAGCTTTTTCCTTAGCGTTAATGGTAAAAGTGATGTCCATTATAGATCCCAATATTACCGTTTTAATAAAATATTATATTAATATTTAATATATATTTTATTTAAATACTTGAATAAAATATTAAAATATTTTATTGAGAAATTTCTGATTACATGATGATAAAAGAGTTGAAATAAATCAATATTTTATTTAAAAATAATTTAATTGACACACCTATTTTTTCACGCGAAGCATAAGTTAATAAACTTTTTTAGATCACCAAAAATTTAAAAAGTAAAAACATTTTCAACTAAAATTAAAAAAAAAACAGTGATAATTATTAAAATAAATAATTTTTAAATACTTCTTTTTGATCATTAAACAAAAGCCATGGGTACAGAATACGCAATCTGATTTGCAGTAAGCACTATTTAGATTAGAAACACTGAATTTTGAAAAGAGAAATAGTTCAGATTTTCTAGACCAGAGAACTGAAATAGGGTCTACAGTAGTTACATTTACAATTTCATTTTACATGTACATTTTATAAAAACTTTCGCAACCATGTTTTTTAAACTTCTGTGTGCTATATGCAAATTTTTTAGCTTCTGTGTGCTATATGCAGAAAAAAAAAGATTGTTTGAATTCTGTTTTATTTCAGTTAAGTGCTTAGATGCTATTTGCTTGTAAGAAATCAAGAACAAGTTTTCAAGAACCTTGAAGCCTGAACCTACTCTTTCCCAATCCGAGATCTTAGTCTCTCTCCTATTCTGACCGAATAATATGATGTAAGTATCAAAATGCATAAAAAATAAAAAATTTCTGTACTTTCTATACCCATTTTACATATAAAGGCCTTAAAGAGCCCATATAGCGAAAACTAAACTGTTTTTTTTCTTCTCTTTTCTTAAAATAAAGTTTCCATACTCTGAATAGCATCTTTTGCAAATTAGTTTAACTTCGATTCGGAGAGTTTTCTTTCCACCAGGCCTTAAACACATCTGCGATAATTATAGTTACCCTATAACATAATTTATTAAATCACAAATATGAAAAAAGCTCATAGAAAATTTTTAAAAAAATATAAATGCGTTGAATAATTTAGATAAATCGTTGCATTTACGATACTTTTCTTTATCAATATCAATAGCAACTTATATTCAAACTTAAACATAATTAAGTAGAACTTAAATTACTTGAGCAATGAAATTAAAGTAGATGTTTTTTAAACACAAATATTAAAAAAATATGAAAAATAGAACAATAAAGTGTGACATAAGAAAGCAGAAATGAAATTTAATCTTCTCCCAGATTTGTTTTCCATTTTCATTTTATTTATTTTTTTTGTATTTTGTTGCTTTTGTTCATATTATTCTACCTACTTGAAGTTGTAATTATGCATAATTCTCTCAAATCACTTTTTATTTCAGAGTATTTTTCTAGCAAGACTGAATCTAATTTACATAGTTAACTATGAATAAAATGAAAATTTGAAGCAAATTTCGCATTGTAATCACGTGGTTGAATTTTTAGTAACGGTTGAAAATTTTCCTTTATATATTTACCAAAAATAATAAAATTAGAGTTGGTAGAAATAATTGTTAGAACCTAAGTTTAAAATATCATAAAATAGTTTACTTTCTATATTAATTACGTGAAAGATTCGAAGATTTAATGTTTCAAATAGAACAGGTTTATACAATTGCCTTAATACAAGCAATTATTTAAGTAAAACGAAGAAATTAAGCTTTAAGTCATCATAAAACATTACCATAATCAAGAAAACTATGCGTTGAAGAAAGTAAGTAATATTTTTAGAAGCAATATAAACTTTGCTAAAACTTATCAACTTACTTAATAGCCAACGCCAAAACTAATTGTTATCAATCTCCTGCTAATCAATTTCTTAAGCTATATTATGTTATCTAATACACGTAAGGCCCATGTTTGTTTTTCTTTTGAATGTATTGATTAGATCCTCTGGCACCAAAGATTGATCAAAATCTAAACATTCAATATTCTTTTCAAGCTATCCAATATCCCGAAAATTTCACGTAGCATTTTTCTGAAAATATTAATGAACTTCTTATAAATAAATTTTATTTAGCAAAATAATCCTCTTAAGCTTCCACAACTCGTTTACAACAAAATATATATTTAAGAAATTCTTGTCCTTAGTCCTGCAAAATTGTTCCATACCCTAAGTTTCATACCTTGTTGTTCATGCAAATAGCTATCAATGGCTAAAAACAATTGTTAAACCACTGAGCGATGTTTGCAAATAAGACGGTTTTCTCAACCAGAAAAAATATTATTACTTGTTTTTGTGGTCTATAAAGTATTTTGAAAAACCTCTATGATCGCTTTCGTCGTATGAGAACGTCTTGAAAAACGATTGCGTCCTTCCTGCTGTAGCGTGGCTAGCTGCTTCAGATGCAAAGTAGTTGCAACCATTTGCAACTTGGAACGAATGGATTTTTTTTTAAATAGATCTATTATTCCTTAGAAATTCAAAATTTACCTCAATATTTTAGTTTACGTCCCATTAAAAGGAATGCTTTGAGATAATAGATAATTGCACACGCATTTTTTTTTCATTCGAAAAAAATTTCGAAAATATTTGGGGGCGTCCGAACACTGGGAAATTTTTCTCGCTTCTTAATTTATTTATATAACAAATTCATCCACATTCAGTAGATAATTTCTCATTTCACCGTTTGTTTTTCTAAAAGAAATGTATTCAAGATATGCATCGAAAGGAAATAGATGCAATTAAATTTTACCTTTAGATTTTTATGGGCACATTTAATTTCGCCTTCTAAGGGTTCAATTAAAAATTCCTTATACCATAGAATATTTTGATATAATTTGTGAACTTATAATTTTAAACTATGAAATATCCATTCATGGGAACTGAAAGTTTTATAAGAAAATTTATTACTCTAAGTTTAGGATAAAGAAATTTGTCAGATGATGTTTGATAAGACGCGCTGAACAACCAGCTTGCCTTATAAAACTGCTCAATATGAGCAATTTAAAAAAAAAAAAATTCGAAATTACTATTGCAATGAAATTTGGTGGAACACTATGAATGCAAGAAGGTAAGCAAGACTTCTGAAGGAATGCAAATAACACTACAATATAATCGAATCATATCATTATTATCGCAATATTTCATAATATTAATAAAATATTTTTAAACCTTTTATCCAAATTTTAGAATAGGACAGTCATTTTTTACAATGCAAGAATAACTATATCAATCATAAGTTTTAGGTAATAAGTGTTTCTCAAAATTCTCTGATTGTTAAAAAATTAATAATCTGTAGTTTTTGTCTAGCTTTATTGACTTAAAAATTACAGATAAACATATTTTAAACAAGAAAAATTATTTAATATAATAATTTTTAATAATATTACCTTAAAGAATATTATAAAAATTATCAATTTAAGTTTTTTAAATAATATTAAAATGCATTAAAAATATATAGTATAATAAAAGTACAAATCAAATATATTAATCCACATAATGTTCAATATAAACCTTTATTGTTATTATTATACAAAATAGAATCATTAAGTGTGATTTATTAAGATTTTGAGTATATTCTGCTTTAAGCGAAAGAACATCTCTATCAAAGCAGCTGTCATATTCAAGCATTTCATTAAAGTAATTTATCATTTGTCCTACGTCCAAACTTTCGCCGCTATAGAAAGGGGTCATTTTGGAGTAAAATTTTATCGATTTTCTTTAAAGCAAAATGAAATGACTCATGATATCAAGCATATTTAACTATAATGTCAAAGTCGTTGACTGGTTTAATTAAATAATGTTTGGATATTTTAACTGCTTATATTCGATAAGTCAAATTAATTTACATTAAACTTTTTTTTATATGTTCAACTTAGGATACTTTACGTATTTTGATTGACTCGAAAGTTATAAAAAAATAGATTCTAATAAAGAAAATGTTAATAAATTTTGAATATTACTAAAAACTTAAAGACTTAATAAACGTAGAAAATAAAATATTTTGATTCAATACCGATAACCCTTTTATACATTCTCAAAAAACTCGGGTCAAAGTTGAATCATATTATTTGTAATTTAAATAATAATAATATCGTGGAAATTCGTCGCAATGTTAATTATGTGTTAAATTGAGTCGTTTTCCCACTTAACACTAACTATATCATAGTACAATGTAATCAAGTTTAAGAATGATTAAGTTGCATGATAAATTTGCAATAACTAATGGTGAAGCAAATTTGAATAATATTAAAGCTCAAAGCACTATAAAATTAACATCAATGTTGTAAAATCGCAAATATATATACTCATATAACTCAAAAGGTCGTAATGTTGCCTGAAATGTAAAGTCTCGAAGCATTGAAACATACTGTCCTAAACGTGGAAACGTACCATCCAAAGCGTGAAAACATACAGCCCAAAACGTCAAAATGTCACTGTTAGACATTTCTAGGAAAAAATGGTTCAATAACAATTTATTTAATCATTATGTTACCACATTCAAGCAAAACAGTCAAATAACTTTAAATAAAATTGTATTTAAACTGTTAACTGTGAGAAAATCCGTTTACTGACTGCTTTTACCTAATACGGTTAAACAACTAGACTTTTATCACACCAACCTGGCACACCTAATGAAGCAACTTAGTTTCTTGTAGCTGGGTACAAATTATTTTTGAGAAGGCTAATTTACCAATCTCATGACAGATGGAACAGGGATTCAAGACCCAGCGCTGACATCACAATATTTCCTCCATTCCCTTCAACATATGAAGAGTTTCAAATGTCCTTAATTAATCAGCCTGAACTATTGGAATATCATACTCTCATTCCCGCATAGATGACATCACCATAAAGCTATTTAACACAAAAATATCCGATATTTCCCATCTCCTACGATATGTGAAACAACCAGATAAACTAATTAAGCCACATTCCCTGCTTCATTTGATAAAACACAACTCAACCACTACCTACCTCTCAATACCCATCACCTAACGAAAAGCCTAGCTCCGATGTACAGTTAAATTTCGTTTTTACGTTGTTGAAACCATGCTAGTTGTAAATGTTTGTTTAAGCATACTAATTGTAAACGGTTTCAAAAACCATTAAGGTAAAAAATGTTTTTTTTACCTTAAACTTGGAGTTAATTAGATGGACAGACTGCTGCTTGTTATTTTAAAGTAATTTTGGAATCGAAATTCTATGTGTAGTCCGAAACGTCAAGACTTACAGCCCAAAACGTCATTTATTTAGATGAAATTTCATTCTAAAATCAAAGGAATCTATTAAATTTTCGTAAAAAATATAACACATTCTCCGAAATATTACTAAAATGTAATGAAATATTTCAGATCTGTTCATTTTAAAATAATTCTAGTAGAATATTGTCTTACAAAATGTTTCTGAAATATTTCAGATATATTTCTAAAGCATGTCAAGTAATATTTCAATTACATATACAAAAAAGCATTCCAGAAAAAATTTTCTGAGCGTTTTTTAATGACTTTATATCTAAAACGTAGTTTCAATGCTTTGTACAATATTTGTGCTCTGTATTGATAAGATTCGTTTCATAAAATTCGTTTAAATAGATTTACGCAATACAACGTTAACTTAAAAGCATTTATAAAATTATTTTACTATTTAAGTTTTCTTGCTCATTTCAAATGCTTGAACAGCAGTATAATAGCTGCATTTCTATTTGAAATAGCCTTTCATTCAATGAAGCAATAATTCACTTTCCATTAAAATCACTAAGTTGAAAGGTTTTTCATGTATTTTTATAATGGTTTTTCACTTTTTTATAAAACAGTTTTAGTCAGTTCATTCATTTAAACTTTAATTTTAGTAGTATCAGCAATTGGAAGTAATATACGCTTTGATACAAGCGATTATTAACTTAATGCTAAAATTTATACCTTTTAAAAAAATCACTTAATTTTCTCTGTTCTGTAAGGAAATTTTCAGAACATGAGAAATCTCAATTATTCTATTCGAAATCTAAATGAATTTCTCAGTCAACCATTTTCTGAAAATTTTATATTAAACGAAATGTTTAAGATTAAATGATCGCTTTTAACCAAACTTCAGAATTTGTTAAGTGAAAAAACATTTTGTTAATAAAAAAAACGCAGAATTTTGTTATCAAAAATTGCCTAACACCTTTTCCTGAAACAAAACGTATTAATGCAGTAAATATTACAATAAAAATCTATCGTAAATTAATTAAAATTTTATTTCACTATTGAATATTTGAAACTTTTAATTGCAGTAAAAGTATGTTATACGCCCATTTTTTCGATGCATCTTTCTATTCATTAAAATAATAACTACTTAAAATTATTTATTCGCTATATTTATTTGCAATCTTTGTTTGAAAGTTGATAAAAAAGGGTTTTTTAATTTTTCTTTATATCCATCTGTAATATAGTTACGCGTACATATTTAATTAATTTGTATAAAGTTTGAAAAGGATCTAATTAATTTTGTGTTCTATAAGTGATATTTTTTACGAAAGAGCTTAATTAGTTTAACAATCAATAGAAACAGCTGGTTGTTTACGGTGAACATGGTTTCGTAATTAAATTGACTCCAAATGGAACTAGCGCAATTGAGCTTAGTTATAAATATCAAACCCAATTCATCATCTGGTATTTATTAAGTTAATAAGCATTTACGCTTTGTTTGAACCAATAGCATGATAATTAAAAAAATAATGTGAAGTCCAGAATGGTTATGGAGTAATTAAATTTAAAACTGAGTGCTGACATTTAAATGATAGTAATTAACTTGAGACAAAAGAGATTAATTTAGAAAATCAATATCATGCGTCATGTATTGTATTGTAAAATGTATTATAAATTTAAAATGTTGTAATGCTGGATAACTTAATTAACATAACTTTGATATATTTTTGAGCTACAATTATAACAAGTTTAGTGACTATTATTGCTATACTTTTGCTGTTGCAAACTGCAATTTAAAATTGACCGTTTTTGTGAGGCGGATATGTTATGATAAATTAAAATAAGCAAGATCAGTTTAAAAAAAATTCAGAAAGGGCTCCCCTAAAAAAGTCTGATTTTTATGTAGTCTGGGGACTAAATAGGAGGCAAAAATGTCCACAGTTCCCTATTACTATCGCTTTGCTACCCTTATCCGTTTTGCTTGATCCAGACTATGAACGAAGTAAGAGCAATTCACTATATATCAAACGGATAGTAATTTAAGAACATTATTCCATGGAAATTTTATTTTCACATTTATGATGTCATTTGTATAACTGAAGTATGGTAAAATTAACTATGTTTGTGGCTCAACGGGAGCACCAAAAAGCTTAGTATTTTTTACCAAAGTGCTTTGGTAATGATTTTGGTAAAATTAACAATAAACTATAGTTTTATAATCCATGACAAAATTAAGTAGTTTTACTATGAAACCTTAGAACATGGCATAAAAACCATTTATTCGGTCAAATTTACTTTTTAGTTTTGTATTTTTTGCTAAATGTGTGGCAATAAGAACTATAATTTTGAAAACCAGAATTTCCGGTAAACCGTATGAACAGTTTAAATACAGTATATTTTGGTTTTATTATCCAGAATTACGGGGAGTTTTTTGAATTCGGAAATGTCATAACTATACAATTACGGTAATTTCACCAGAATTTTTTTCCGTGTGGCAAAGACATTTCTGATTGAAAAATGAAAACTCAGTAAAAAATAGCAATATTTACTATAATTAAGACAGTTATTAATTTTATTTAATATTTACAAATTTTTCAACTTATGGTGACGGTTTTTAGAAAATTCTGGTTTTCAAAATTTAAGTTCTTATTGCACACATATTTAGTAAAAATAACACTGACAAATAAATTTAACAGTAAGAAACGGTTTTTACGCAATGCTTTGAGAAATCATGTTAAAAGTACAAGAATATTCTGCAGAATATATCATTAATTTTGCTATTTATCAATCAATAAAATATTTTTGATGACAATCCCTTTTACTTAATAGAATGATAGTAAATATTATAAAATGTTTATTATGTTTTCTCGTATGTTTTATTTAAAATAGCGGCACTGCATTGACTTTTGTTAGATGACGGTTAACTTTGTCTTTTGCTAATATATTTATCAACTATGACCAAAGGAAAAGAACATGAATGGTGCTTTCAAGTGCTTGCTATAAGAGAGTTATTGCTATACTAGACTACTGTTGCCTCGATTTTATCTGGTGGGTAATGGTATTTACTATATTTTTGTTTAAGTCTCACTCGGATAAAATTAAATTAAATTTGCGTCTATCAAGTGTCACATAAAATTTTGACTAAACTAAACTTTTCAAACAAATTATGAATCGTTGAATTGGAATGTCAATGTTTATGTTGAGGTCACACCATGGCGTGTAAATTTTATGGCCTTCGTTGAACAGCTGACCTAATTTTGGGTTTACGACTACTAATGTTCAATTACGTAGCCTTGTAATTTTGAACCTAATCCAGAAGACAAGGGAACTCCTGGATCAAGTATTGAGGGAAATTTGCCTTCGTGGAGGACTTTTTGAAGGATTTAACCCGCATTTGCGTTACACTGAAAGGAAAACCACGAGATCCTTCTACACTTAGCCTGACGGCAAGGGGAATCTGACCCGTGATCCGTCTGTCACAAAGGATATTTCACGTCAGAACTGTAGTTGGTGTAAGCCAGATACGAACCAGCCATCTCTGGGATTCGAACCCGGTTCACCTCAGTGGAAGGCGAACGCATGTAAATTATCCTTGCATGTAAATTATCCTTTTCATCAGAAAAATAATTGTTTTATGTTGCATACAACTGAAAGTAAAATAGTGCATTTATCACGTGATGCCTTAGGGAGTCAAAGGAATACCCGTGTATTTCTGGTTCACGAGGATGCCGGTTCAACGGTGTTATTTGTCATCATTTCTTGAGCATTTTTAAAAAAAAAATTAATATTCTATTTTTGCTGTATTTTTATTAGGATTTTCAGTAACCCCTTAAGGCATTTGCTCGTGTCTGACACTGACAAATGTTACCGGCAAATTTGCATATGATTATGTTTCACGGGACAATCTTGTCCCTCGCGTTATTTAATTTCGAATGCCCGTCTGAGATCCGTTCTAGTAAAAATGTATAGGCTAGATAATAATTAAATTTATTTACCATAGATGAAACCACTATGCAGCATTTTTCCTGCGTAAACCACGTGGTGCATTTTGATGATTATGATTAGCTATAAGTATACTAGGAATTCTTTGTTTTAAAGCAGTTGCTTGGTGTAAAATGGGCAATATATCCATTTTTATTGCATTAAATATTATAAAAGTAAACAGTTAAGCATAAGTTATTAAGTGTTTTTGTAACTTGTTTTGAAAAAGTTATCCGATAATGAGAGACGATTTTGAATAAGACAATTTATCAGAAAGTTTCAGCGATGATCTAATTAGATCAGTTGGTCTAAGTTGATCTAATTTCATTTTAATATTTTGAAATTCAAAATAAACCTGTAATCAATTTGTTTGTGCAGTAATTTCTTTGACAACTTTTACACCAACCCTTGCCCCCTAGTCACCCCCCACGATTGAAATTAAATAACTATACATTAATTTTCTGCTCCAAAAAAAAAACTTGATCATTTTTTAGCAGTTTTTCCGAATAAAACTCGTGCCTTAAGAGGTTAAATTTCTTAAATCTTTCTTTAATTTCTATATTTTTTCTAATTTATGATTTCTCTTAAACTGCGAAACTTTTTATTATTGATATGAAAAATATCTATCCATTATATAATCTCTGCAAAGACATATATAAATATGTGACACACATAAATTCTTTCGTAAAAACTGCCTGTCTAAATTAATATGTAGTTTCGAACAGTATTTTGATATTGGTGATTCATATTTCTTTGAAGCATATCTAATCATTGTTTCTTAATACTTGTGATGGAAACTGACTTAATACAAATAATTGCTTCCATCTAAATTCGATTTTCGTATCTGCTATCATTGAATGGCTTTATATAATTGCCCCATTATTACCCTTATTTGTAAGAAGAATTACGCATTTTGAATCCTCAGTGGTCTAAAATATGTTTAATGCTGCGTGAAACAGGAGAAAAAGATTGTCGGAAATAATATGCCCTAGTGGAGCAATAATAAACGCGTGTCTTTCAAGAGATCAGGTGTTCTAAATCGGTAAATTTACTACGCACTTATGTTATTTTGAAACTAACCAAATTTTCTACAAAGAGCATGATAATTAGCGATATTATTTTATCAATTTTACAATAAACTAAATTATTTTTTGGAGAAAACATACTAGTGATCAAGATATTTTTATTCAATCAGATTGATATGGTAAGAAAATGGCGTATTTTTTGTGTTCTTTATGAACTCGAAAGTAATGTATATTTTTTTCCAATTCTAAAACTTTTGATTACACTTTTTTCCCCCTCAGAACATGTTTTACAGACTTTAGCTACTCTCCCATCTCCCCACCCCTATATTTTGGAAGTCGAAATTCTAAGTCGCACTAAAAAGTTATAGTTGTGATTTTTTAGAGAACGAACGCTTTTATGCTTGTTATCTCTATTCATTCATGCTTCTTATGTTTCATACCTGTTATGTTTTGAACTACTCTCGAACAAATACAATTTTATCACTGTTCACGAAAATTTGATCATTGCACCAGAAATTATTCAAATATTTCGTTTTTTTTTTCTATTTTCTTAGTACCGTGCATAGCGTTTTTGAAAAAAAGCGGAAATCTTCTTCAATACAAATTCATCATTGAAAATAAAAATAAATAAATAATTCATCAAGAGCATATTTCCTCTCAATTTTCTTGTATCAGAGAAAGAAAAAAAGTGAATTAATTCTCTTTAGTCGACTCATGATTTACCCAAACAAAAAATATTTGCTTTTCTTCCTTATTTGCTTTTTTTTTGTTGATGAAATCGAAATTATTGTGTTTTTTTTCCTACTCTAATACTTTTGATTATACTTTTTTTCCTTCAGAACATGTTTTACAGACTTTAGCTACTCTCTCTTCTCCCCACCCCTATATTTTGGAAGTCGAAATTCTAAATCGTACTAAAAAGTTATAGTTGTGATTTTTCAGAGAAAGAACGCTTTTATGCTTGTTATCTCTATTCATTCATGCTTCTTATGTTTCATACCTGCTATGTTTTGAACTACTCTCGAACAAATACAATTTTATCACTGTTCACGAAAATTTGATCATTACACCAGAAATTATTCAAATATTTCGTTTTTTCTTTCTTTTTTCTTAGTACCGTGCATAGCGTTTTTAAAAAAAAACGGAAATCTTCTCCAATACAAATTCATCATTGGAAATAAAAATAAATAAATAATTCATCAAGAGCATATTTCCTCTCAATTTTCTTGCATGAGAGAAAGAAAAAAAGTGAATTAATTCTCTTTAGTCGACTCATGATTTACCCTAACAAAAAATATTTGCTTTTCTTCCTTATTTGCTTTTTTTTAATGAAATCGAAATTATTGTGCTTTTTTTCCTATTCTAATACTTTTGATTACACTTTTTTTCCCCTCAGAACATGTTTTACAGACTTTAGCTATTCTCCCATCTCCCCCCCCCCTATATTCTGGAAGTCGAAATTCTAAGTCGTACTAAAAAGTTACAGTTGTGATTTTTTAGAGAAAGAACGCTTTTATGCTTGTTATCTCTATTCATTCATGCTTCTTATGTTTCATACCTGTTATGTTTTGAACTACTCTCGAACAAATACAATTTTATCAATGTTCACGAAAATGTAATCATTGCACCAGAAATTATTCAAATATTTTGTTTTTTTTATTTATTTTCTATATTTTTTTATTTTCTTTCGTACCGCATATAGCGTTTTTGAAGAAAAACTGAAATCTTCATCAATGAAAATTCATCATTGAAAATAAATATAAATAAAGAATTCTTCAAGAGCATGCTTCCTCTCAATGTTCTTGCATGAGAGAGGAAAAAAATAATTAATTCTCTTTAGTCGATTAATGATTAACCCAAGCAAAAATATTTGCTTTTTTTTCTTAACAACTCCATGCATTATTTCATTAATAACGAAAAAAGCAGAATAGATATTACCTCAAATGAAGCGTTTTTGCTTCTTATCTTAATGAGTATTTACCTATAAAGAGGAAGTTTTTATAGTCATAGCGAATGAAATGTAGGCTATACTCCACCCAAATTTCCTTTCCCTCCATGTTTCATTGAGCAAACAAAACGATCGCATATAATCAGAATATTGCTAGCAAAATATAGTAGATCAATAAAAAACCCATACATAAATCCAGAAGGAAGCAGATAAGCACTAAATTACAGTCAATTGGTTTGTCTTCATACGAAATTAAGTTTTTCTTGATTATGAAAGTTACGTCAAAAAAATATTTTTGGCTATGTTTTCTGTCTAAAAAGATACGCTATATATAAATTATATTTTTACCACAGCAACAAAATTAGATTGAATTTGAATAGATCGTAAATCGATTTTTAAATTCAAAACTAGTTGCATTTAGATTATCAATTTATAGAACAATGTACATTAAAATATTTCCAACTATTTTTAACAAACATTTCTTTTAAATTTTGTATGAGATAAACTTTTAGCGTTAATTATTAAGAACTACATTAGTTCAGGTTTTTAAACAAGTTTGTTAACAAAAATAAATGAAATGAAACCAATTGAACCAAAAATAATAATTGTTCGCTTGGAAAAATCCTTTTAAAGAATAAAGTCTAGATTATTTCGAAAACAACTGCCCACATTACTCAGAAAATCGCAAAGATCTCTTTAACTGCTTGCATGGTTTGTCAGATCAAATGCGATAATTTGCTTAAAAAAAGCTTTCTTTTTTCTTTATTAGAATGAAACTACAAAAACGTGTTAAATATTAAAAAAATAATTGCTCACATAACCCAAAAAGTTTCATTCAATTGTTTTGATCACTAATATCTGTAAAACAAATTACATTGTTACAGCAGATGCTAAAATTTATTCCTAAAATCACTCTTTTTCTCTTTTTGCTAGAATTAAAGTACGGAAGGTGTTAAATATATAGAATGTAATTGTACATATTTCAAATTATAGATCCCCTTAAATATCTTGGAAACAGCTTGTTTGTAGAATAGTTTGATGAATTATTTATTTTAAAAAAATTTTATTTCGTTAATTGTTATTTACTTCAATTTTACGAATGACCGCTTTACACCATCTGACGATGTGAATTAATAGTATTTTATTAATTAATTATTTTTTATAAAACTGAACACTTCATGGAGATAGATTAAAAACCATTTTAAATCAATGCGAAACTATTGAACTTTAATAAAACTTTTGATATCGTTAAACTTTAAAAATAGCGCAGTTTTATAAAATATTGGAACGCAATGTTCAAATTTTCTATTCTATTGAAGTATGTTTAAAGATTAGAAAAAATAGTCCTTTACACTTCATTTTGATACTAATTATTTACTTTAATTCTACGAATGACCATTTTACACCACCTGAATCTATAAGTTAATAAAAATCATTTATTTTCTTATAAAATTGAAAAGTTCATGAGAGTTAGATGGAAAAAAAGTCATTTATCAATGTAAAAATAGAACTGTCAATGTAAAACTTAAGAAACAACGCAATTTCTTATACTATTGAAATAATATAATATTCTTTCATTCTATTGAAATATTCTTAAAAATTAACATAATTAATTATTTACTTCTTTTTGTAAAGCTAGTAAAAATATTAACTCCGATGTAAATAATTATGTAAATAAAAGACATAGAAATATTTTATCCCGTTCTACGCAATAAAAAAGTTCGTAAAAATAATATTAAATGATGATTTATTGTTCATTGTGAAACTGCAAATCCCTTTAAATGCCAAAATAGGCATTTTACAGAAACAACTTATATTTTAGATTGGAGCGAAATGAAACAAATTGCAAATTGGTAGAATCTGAAAACTTCGCAAAATAAAAATAAATAGCTTTGTAAAAGTTTTACACTGGGGAATATAATTACGAAGGTAATCATTTTTAAATTAAACGAACATTCGAAATAACAGGAAGAGGAGTTCCACAATCATTATAACCAAAAAATTCGATTTCCGAAATACCTGTGCCTTTTCGAACAACGAGAGAGAAAGCAAAGGGAAAAGCGCCCAATTCTAAAAGATACCAAAAATGCTGCGAAAGCATAAAAAAATATATAAATTCTAATTTTCGAAAAAGTGTCGAGTATGCCTTGATAAAGGAAACTATTTTTGCTAAAATTTAGTTGTTTATTTATTTGAAAGTCATGCTTGTTAAAAAAAAAGGATCACTACTTAAGAAAAATAAAATAAATTTAAATAAAAATTATTTGAATAACATTTATTAGATTTAGGAACGAATCATATAGACTTCCATTAAAATAATAGATTTAATAGATGATCGAGCTATTGATAATTCACATACACTTACAACGCAAAAATTTATTTATATCTGTTTATTTAAATTTATTTATTTATAACACTGTTAGAATTTTCATTCTCAAATTTTCGTAGATATTAGACAGCAGTCTGTCCACCCAATTAACAGTAGCGTTTGCGGTAAAGATCATTTTTTTTTTAATTTTACGGTTTTGAAACCGCTTACAACTAGTATGGTTATAAAGCCGTGAATACAAAACTATACGTTTTTTTAACCATTTACAACAAGCATAGTTTCAAAACCGTGAAATATAAATTTAATTTGACATTGAACAGTGGCTTTTCGTTAAGTAATGATCATTTTATAACCGGCATTGAACAGTCGACGCAATTTTTGGGTTTACGACTGCTAATGTTCAACTACGTAGCCTTGTAATTTTAAACCCAATCTAGAAGACAAGGGAACTCCTGGACCAAGTATTGGGAGAAATTTACCTTCGTGGAGGATTTTTGATGGAACTAACCCGCATTTGCGTTACAAGGAGAGGAAGACTACGAGAACCCTCCTCGGTTAGCCTGACAGCAAGGGGACTCGTACCCAAGAACCGTCTACCACTGAGGATATTTTACGTTAGCAATGTGGTATGTGCAATCCGGATGTGTAATTTGTATCGACCAGACATCGCTGGGGTTTCGAACCCGTTCACCTTATTTGAAGGCGAACGCTGTATCCCTTGAGCAATCGCGGCTCCAAGTTTTGGGCATTGGAGAGTGCAGGAGACTGGAAACTCTTTATGTGTTAAAGGGAAGAATGGAGGAAATATTGTGGTGTCAATGTTGGGATTCGAACCCCCGTTCTGTCGGTCATGAGGCTGGCAGATTAGCCCTCTTGGCTATAATTAGTACCAAGCTGCAAGGAACTAGTTTGCTTCATTAAGTGGGCTTAGTTGGTGCTATAAAATTCTGGTTATTTAACTGCATTAGGTGAAAGCAGTTAATAAATGATTTATCTCAAAGTTAAAAGTTTCAATACTATCTTATTTATGATTCTTTGACTGTTCTATTTGAATGTGATAAAATAACAATTAAATTAGTTGTTATTTAACAATTTTTTGTGAATTTTGAACTGTGAATATTGAACCAGCGATTACCAACTTTTCACGGTGTACAGTGTGCAAATTAAAAAAAAGTGGAACAATTGAATGACTTTTGATCTAACGATAGGGTTTCCACGTACTAGGATGTAGTTTCAATAGTTCCAGGGTCCAGCACCACATATGCTAATTAATTTGTGCATTCGTTTATTTTAAGTTATGAAATTAGGCAAAAAATTATAATTTCTTTGAATGAAGATAATTTTAATTCATATTTGACTTATGTGCATTTTTGAGCCTTGAAATATAGGGAATTGTCGCAGTTCGGAAAATATGGACCCGATTGTTTATCCAGGAAAAAATGCAGTCAATTAAAAGATATCAAGTTATTAAATTTATCTCATGTGTATTTCACTATATTTATAAAAAAATTTTTAAAAAAAGAAATTAATAATATAATTCGTGAGTAAAAGATATATTTTTATTCAAAGCAAGGTTTTTTTCTCAAACTTCATATTGAAAAACATTATTTTCATTAATTTATTAAAGTACTCCAAGTTAACTTTTCGATCCATTAAGATTGCATATCCGATCATTAGATAACAAGTTATTCTGTCATTATTTTTTTTGTTCGTATGAATATACTGATCAGCTTAATACCAAATATTTCCGTAAAATATTTGTTTTCCTGCAGTTTCAACTCTGCTATTTTTATTATCAAAATAATGATATGAATCGAGTACAATATTAATATGCAATATTATAACGATTCAAAAATTTTCGGGCAATTTAACGACATATAAATTTAAACTCATTCAGAATTTCTTCTATAATATTACTATAATATGATATTTTCAACATAATTTAAAGCAAATTAGTTCGAAAGAACAATCCTATCCAATTTTTAAAATCTTTAAGCTGCATCAAATAAATCAAAGCTCCAAAATAAAGTAAGTCTTTCTTTACTCGTAATTTAAATAAGTTTTTATAATTAAAAAGAATGTATTAAGTAAAGGAAAAATTAAAATAAAATATATTCAGAATAACGTGAAAAGCGTTTTTAAAAAATCAAACTTAACTGGGTTCAAACAAAAACTAAATAAATAAATAAATCACGTATAGAATAGGCACTGTTTCCTTCATTTATTTGATCTTTCTTTACGTATAAACATTTCAGTAGAACTTTAAATGCAGAATTAAGTATATAAAACTAATACTTTTCGAAACGTTTTATTGTTGGAAAATATATCTGGTAATGTGACACAATTATACAATGTTAAAACGTGTTTTATTTAGCACCGAAGCAAAAATAAACATTTTAAACTAATATTTTTTAAATGTTATATTGTAGGAAAATGTATCTGGTAATACAACACAATTATACAATGCTAAAACGTGTGTTATTCAGCACCGATGCAAAACTAAATATTTAAAACTAATATTTTTTGAAGTGCTATATTGCTGGAAAATGTATCTGGTAATGTAACACAATTATACAATGTTAAAACGTGTTTTATTTAGCACCGATGCAAAACTAAATATTTTAAACTAATATTTTTTTAATGTTATATTGTAGGAAAATGTAACTGGTAATGTAACACAATTATACAATGCTAAAACGTGTTTTACTTAGCACCGATGCTATGACGATTTCCAAATCTCAATCAGCTATAACATGGGAGCTATTAGAGCCTTCAGAAGATTATTAATAGCATCATAAACGCATATATAGACATTTCAACCATCCCGTCAAACTAAAGCCAAGTAACTTATTAATTAGTTGGTTGAAAGCAGAGGGTATTTTAATGCCTTTTACGAGTTAGTCTTTTCTGTGATCATTGAGGCTTAATGCCTTTGGTACAAGTTTAATACTTAGTTAATCGTTTTAATCGATACTATGAAAATAAACAAGTATTTTTGTATCGACAACTTACATTGTTTACACGACTTAATTTCTGAATGAAATAAAATACTCTTTTCTTTTTAGCAGACATTTGTTTTAAACAAGATACTAAACAATTAATACTTTTATATGCTACCAAAAAATGTTTTTTTCGCATTAAATATCAGAGAAAATTTAATAAATCATTACTGTCGAATTTGAGTAGTAAGTCTATTTTGTTATGTTTGCAACTTATAATATTTGAGAGAATATTAAATTTTGAATTAAATATTCTCTAAAGTAAACAATTGCTTTAAACACTCGTATTAAACAAATATTATTTTCTAAATGCACCAAAAATGTTTTTTGACATTATATGTCAAAAATTATTTTAACAATTATCTTCATCCATATTTAAAAAATAAACATGTAAGTTTCTTTTTATGTTTAAAATTTATAATACTTACAAGAGTTTAAAATATTTCATAAATTATTCCTTTCTGAATAGACGTTTATTTCAAATAATATCTTGAACAAATAATATTTTTCATGTTATCACAAAGTGCATTTTGGCATTAAATGTCTGAAAATGCCTTGATCATTATTTGGAAAGTAAGCTTTTCTTTTTGTTTATAATTTACAAAGTTTATAAGAGTTTTAACTTTTGCATAAAGTACTCTTTTCTAAATGGATAATTGGTTTAAGTATGATTTTAAACAAGAAATACTTTTTATATGCTGACAAAAATATCTGGCGTTTCATATCAGAAAATATTTTAATAATAGTAAAAATGTAATGAAGAAATTAAATGCTTGTTTTTTGTGAAGCTAAATAATAGTGATTCTTTAATCTGAACATTTTAATAAAATAAATATGCAATTTAACAGTTAAACATTCAAATAATCAATAAAACATTCTAATAAATAAAATAAAAACATAAGAATTCTCAACTACGACTATTCCTGAATAGAAGACTTTCAATTTTACATAAGAAGAGCATATTGAAAATTCTGAACTTATTTTGATTTTTTCCCCATCTATACTCAAGATGTGTTTCCTTATTTTTGACGATCATTTCGTTACGAAATCATGCGGCTTTTGATGAATAATCATAGAACTCTCAAATAGTTGACGAAATTGCTTTTCACTTTGTGTGTTCTCTCAATGAATTTTGTCCTTAAACAAGTAGTTTTTATTTTTGTTTAAGAATCTTTTACACAGTAGAACGGAATATTACAAAGATTAGCACTCTTGCTCGTCAAAAATGGTTCCTTGGTTAGAGTCATGATAAAGTTTCATTCAATCATAATTATTTTATTTTATATTGTATTTTATAATCAATTGTGTAATACACTGTTAGAATATTCTCGGTAAAAATGGTTAAATATCAATTTATTTAGTTTTTATTTTACCATATTTAACCAAAACAATCAAATAACTATAAAAAAGATGATATTCAAATGTTAAATACGAGAAAACATTTTATTGCTTGTTTTTATCTAAAACGGTTAAACAACCACAATTCTATCTGGGCCAACTAGACTCACCTCATGAAACCATTTTTCCCCTTGCAGCTAGGTGCATATTGTAGCTGAAATATATTGTGCATATTGTAGCATATTGATCGGTCGATCTCATGACTGTCAGGACAAGGAATCCCAGCAAGGTTAGAATCCCAGCTATGATACCACAATATTTCTTCCTTTCCTTCAAAGCATGAAAGGTTTCTAGTATGGAGCCTCCCTGGCAGAGCGGTATTGCCCGCCAAACGCTCTGTTAAGCGTGGAGGTGGTGGGTTCGAATCCCGCCGTAACCCTGGATGTATTCTTTGTGATGTCCTTCTCTGTATTGTGCTATCTGTTCTTCTACTTGACAAAGGTTTATAAGCCTTAATTGAGCACACAAGCCTGCAAATGTATGTTGTACCAATAAGCAATAAACAAGTTTCTAGTATCCTGTAATCTTCAATTGATGCCCTTAGACTATTAGAATACGAATTTATTATTCACGTATAAATAGCTCGGTTCCCACACAGCTCCAATGTCCGTTTAAACCTTACGTCTATGATATAGAAACTATGCTAGTTATAAATGGTTTCAAAACCGTATAGTTTTATATTCATGGTTTTTAACTGTACCAGCTCTTTAAATAGTTTCAAAACCGTAACGGTAAAGAAATGTTCCTAACTATAAACTTTATGAAAAATCGTATGGACAGACTGCTGCTTGTTATTTATTTACAGTTATTTCAGAATGAAAATTCCAACAGTGTAGATATGGAGTATTAAGCATAACGCATTTGACTTTATTTGTATTCTAAAAGAAGTTAAGATAATGATCTCCACACTTTGGCGAAATTTTCGCTTACAAAATGAACGAAGTCTTAAGTTTTCAATTTTTACAGTACATAACTTTAATATTGACCACCTGAAATATCGAAGAAAGAACAGATACCCCCTAAGAACCATATATATATATATATATATATATATATATTCTCTCTGATTCTCAATCATACTTTCCAAAAATGTATGTTTAAAAATATCTTCGCTTTTATCTTCAAATTCCGTATTATTACTTTTATATAACGTTAAAATATACCTTTACTTATCTCTTTTTTTACTTTGCTTTCTTCGGAAATCGAAAACAAAAATCGGTGTCGGGTTTTCCAAAAAAAAAAAAAAAAAACATGACAATATTTTGTAGTTGCTGTAATATGTGAATGAAGGGTCAAATGCTACTAGAAATCGATTATCAGTTTCAAATCTTTCTGTTGAGGAAACGATGTTTGATATTTTTTTAGGAAATAGTTTGTTAGAAGCTCTTTATTTTGTATAAGGTTGAGCCTTTTTTAAACATTTTTTAGCCTGCTTCATTTAATCTTGACATATTTAAAAAACTTAAATTTTTAAGCCTTCTCTTTCACATTTCTATCAAATTTCTAAGACCTCTTTTAATTTAGATATTTACTTTCTGAAATATTTTAAAGTATCATATATCAAAGTTGGAGACATGATGGAATAGTGGTTAAGACGTTGATACACTATACAGGACCGAAGTTCTATACCCGATGGCGGTTTGAAGAATACACATTCTTAGATCAATGGATATCAATGGGTCAATGGCAGTTCAGATTGTCTGAATAAGTAGAATATGACCAATAGACAATGCTGTCAACATTTTGAGCAGGTCTTGAACCTGTGACACCTTAACTTTTATAATCACGTTGCCAAAATCCGGCTATTGTTGGAATGCTTTTTTTTTTACATCTTAGTTATAATTTACAATAATCCTTGTTATATTTCACTGTAAAAATAATTCATCGATGTTCCAGGAAGAAAATTTCAACTAATATGCCTAATTTATATCAGCAACATTACTGGCCAAAAACAGGAAACTTCTTAATTCAGAAACCTTCCTACTTCCTGTCCATAAACTTTCTGAAAAATAAACCAAAAACTTAATAAATAAAGTATTAATAAATCTTCCCGATAAAAGCCAGAAATGTTTCTGTATTAAATGAGCAATTTCGGGTTATGGCTAAGTTTCTTCCGTAAAATTAGGCTTAGTTGATTAAGTGGCGCCATCTAGCACACGCTGTAGAAAAGGATTTATCAAAGTCAAGCGGTCAAAACAAATCCAAAGCAAATATATTCGAATTTTAAATACCCATATATTCATCTGATTTTTGAGGAAAATTCAGTCTCAAGAGAGAGAGAGAGAGATGTTCGTTGGCTGGATACAAACCATGGATCTTTAGGTTCTTAATGGGATGCTTCCATAGTTGCCTGTCCCGCAGTGGACTGATCGTTAAGACACGGTTTCCAGCTGACCACCGAAGTCAAGCATCACTGGCTGTGGTCAGTGTGCGGGTGGGTGACTACTTGGATCAGTCTGCGTAGGGACCGAGGGTGTGCGGTATAGGCCCCCATTAAACTGTTCTACCGTGAAGTGCTCGACTTCGCGTGCAGATCGTCGGGTTACCGAAGCGGAAGTGCCATCCCCTCTGCTGAGGATCAAAATTGCGATGGCATGTCTTTGGATCATCCTTAGGGATGTTTCCCAGACCGTCGCCAATAGCCCATTGGCAGCTCTAGTGCGACGTAAATGAACTACTACAACAACAACATAGTTGTCCTGGGAAGCTTCATATATTCCATTCGTATGAAAGTTTGTAAGATATGGCAACCTATGTAAAAAGTGAAATTAAAATTTGCCGTTCTCCTGACTGAGCTATAGGGGCCATTTTCCAAATTGCAACCTGTTGTACCATTGAAAATGGAAGTTGATATGTCATGATTTTACATTGCTGTGGCCACTATATAAAGCTTCCTATTTCTACCTCGACGGGGCCGTACAACTATGGGGATTAAAAAATTCTACTACATTCCACAGTACTTGGGTTCGAATTTCGCCGCCAGCCAACGGACAACTCTCGATCACTTTTCTAAATACGCATAACTTTTCAGAATATGCATTTTGCTCGAAAATGAGTATCTCGAATATATGGGGTTTAAATTCTTCTATGATTTGTTTTGGAGCAATTTTGACACTATTTTGCTCAATTCTGAAAAACCCTATTTTAGAGTGCAATAATGTGCTTGAGTTTGTGATAGCAATAAATTTGGTGGAGATGAGCAAGACTGTGGCACTGCCTTCTAGAAATGAAAGAATTGTGAGATTTTGTTGTCCTGGTTCACCAATTAAAGAGAGTATGAACTTCTCATATGTATATAAGGAATGTAGGAAATGTGTTTGGGAGTTGAACCCCTTATGATCCAGGCTAATAAGTTCAATCCTCTCAGCTAAAGTATATAGCCTGTTTGGAAATTTAATTAATTGGCATAAGAGTCCATAGAATTTAGGAAAATGAAATTGCTTAGCTATCTCTAGTTTAATTATTAATGTGTTAAACTATAATATAAAATTCAAATAATGAATAATTTCTTAAATTTATAGATTGATTACATTCAAAATCATCTTGATTATTTTTACTAGGTACATTTATTATAAAATTTCTGCGATTTATGGTTTTGTATTTGAGAATATGCTTGATACACCTTGAGAGTGTAGCGTATCTACCACTACAAAATTACAACTACAATTCACTAGTATATAAGACATGTTAACTCTACTCTATGTTGAGGTACCTTTTCATAGATGACGGTTGGCATTGTCGGTAACTCCACTCCCCACATTGGTGACCTTCGGACGTGATGTGAACACGTCTACGTTGGCAGTAACGCCCACTTCGATATGAACACGCCTATCTAGACAGTAACGCCCACTTCAATCGGGAAGCGCCTACTTCGATGGATGGTCCGCATTGAACAGTTGACTTGCTACTTGTGACTGCGACATTATCCACCTCCTTGCACTGTTGTTACTCAGTCTAGTTTCGATCACACACAACGTCAACCTGCATACACCCGACTGCTAAAGGCAACACAGGAGCGACTACGACCATGATCCTAATACAGCTCTCGTGACTAATGTTCAAAACCAGGTGACCTTGATCCAGCTCTCCCGATCTGTCGCAAATATAGCAACTAGTGGTATCCATGTATCGAATTCTATCACAGCTATAATTCTTGTGGGGGAGTACTGTAGCATATCTACCACTACAAAATTACAACTACTATTCACTAGTATATAAGACATTTTAAATCGACTCTATGTTGGGGTAACTTTTCATAGATGAAGGTTGACATTGTCGATAATTACTCTCCCCACAGAGAGTTTTATTACATTGATAGAGTTTAAAGAAAAATACACACCGTTAAATGTTTTTCATACCATTAAATTCTACCGACAAAAAAACATTAACTCTCACGTGCCTAAATATTACAGAATATATTATCAAATGCCATAGATGCATTAAATAATTTTATTTATACGCGACAATGGTATTTTGACAATGCGGTAAATAAATCATGTTAATTACATACATATTTATAATACTGTAATATTTTCGAACATGACATATAATTGATACTGAAAGTTATTAAAATTTTTGCTCTACAGAAAGCCTGCTTTTTTGAGTAATCCTTAGGATATTTTTTTTTTTGCATTTTTCCTCTTATTTGCAACAGTTTTAGTATATAACAATCTTTAATCATCTTAGAAGCACTGCAGAAACTCGGGATCACTCAATGAGGGGTCCTAGGTTTGAATCCCAGCGTTGGCTGGTCGATATGAATTCTGCTTTCGGCTCACACTAATTACAGTGCAAACATAAAATATCCTCAGTGGTATACGTATCATGGGTTAGAATTTCCTTGAGGTCGAGCTAATCATGGTAGAGTTTCGTGGTTTTCCTCTCCATGTAACGCAAATGCGGGTTAGTTCTATCAAAAGGTCCTACACGCAAGCTAGTTTGTCGTAATCCTAGATCCAGAAGTTCTCCCGTCTTCTAAGTTGGGTTTGAAATAACAAGGCTACGGAGTTGAACATTGATAGTCGTAAACTCAGAATTAGGTCAGTTATTCAACACCGCTAATAAAATAAAATCATCTAAGAGTACTTAATCCCATTAACATTTGGCGCAGTGTTGCCAACGTAGACTTTTGAGCTGCTTAAAATCTTTTTAAGTAGTAATTAACAGATAAAAGGATAAGTATGATTAATTCATGATCACAGATTTTAAAAATGACAATTAAAATACAATACTTCTTCTCCTCCGTCAAAAATAAACTAAAATAGTAAAGCGATTTAGTTTTGTTTATACAACACTTCATTGAAATTTTATCTTCAAACTTATTAATGGAAGAATGCACTTCGGAAAGAAAAAATATTTACAGAAATATTTTCTACGCATAACCAAGTTGCCCACAGGAGTTTAATAAAATATGAAAATAGCTCTATAGAAAATGAAGTACCCAAAAATGTGTAAAAGTATAATCCAAGTAAAGATAAGTGTGACAAAAGAAAAACATAATGGATAAATCACATCCTTTTGGAGAGGCGACTAAAATATTTTATGATATGAACAACTTTAGTAAATACACACAACAATGAATAACTCTGGAACAAAGTATCCCAAGTGAATGATAAAATGCGGTGATCCGTAACAATGTAAGCGATACAAAAGTGCCTATTTTTCTGGCTAACTTCCCAAGAGTAAATGGTCAGTTAGTAGAAAAATAATATATTAAAATGAAAACAGCTGCAAGAATTGTTATTTCTGAAAAAAAATTTACCATACTGATGTGTAATTGATGCAATATCGAGCGATTTTCAAGGTATTTGTATTATCTACCGTTAAATGTTTGTAACAACAAAAAAGAAATAAAGAAAAAACATCTAGGAAACGGAAATCAAAAATTTACGTACGAAGACGTACTAAGTACTTAAGAAACCTCTTCTCTCAGAGAAACTAAATTTTAAATCATCGATGATATTTTACCTGATTATTTTGTCATGATAATCAACTGATATTTAATAATTCTTTAAATGGAAGGTTATGCTTATTTCCGTCTTCATGAAAAACACTAATAATGACTATGGAATAGGCGTACTAATGGAAACTTGATTAGAGTGATGAAATATATGTCATATGATATATTATTTTTCTCATAATTGAGAGATAAAATTAGTTCAACCGATGTAAAATGCCTTATAAAACTAAATACATTCTTATTAGCGTTTTTTTTTCGGATAGCGCAAATTAAAAACGCGAAAAGTGATCTTAGAAAGGAAATATGAACGAAATATTGATAAGATTAATGGAATATATGCTTCGCGTGACATATTAATCTTCTTAACAATTGTTGAATCAAAATCTATTATATTGTATGCAATGTATTTCAAAATTGAATACATGCTTAATGTCGTATTAGGAAACTTTACATTTAGACGAATAGAAAATTGATAGGAATGAGGAAATACGTGTCATGTGATATAGTATTTTCTCCATAAAAAAGTCATACTGAATTATAAAGACTTTTATAATGGAATATACCGCCTAACATTTCACTTCTAAAAAATGTTTCAATTTCGAACAATAGTAAATTAAGCAGACAAAATTAAGAAATGGAAAGCATTTTCGCACATTTCTATGACGCTATGACGCTATTTCTGGACGGTTATTGAGATGGAGGGAACCTGGAACCTGATACCATCCCTGCAACATTATCGAAAGGGACCATTATGCTCGTGGAGGACTCATGGTTTGGGCAGGGATCATGCAAGATACCCGCACACCGCTCCATGTGTTTGACAATGGTTCCGTGAATGCCCAGATGTACAGGCAGGAGGTCCTAGAGCCCTATATGCGTCTTTTCAGGGGCGCTGTTGGCCCTGAGTTCATTTTTATGGACGACAATGCGCGACCACATAGGGCTCTCATGGTTGATGAGTATCTGGAAAGCGAGGATATTCAACGAATGGATTGGCGATCCAAATCCTATTGCGAAGTGCCAACCTCCCCCCAGAGCCATTCTGTAGTTAAAAATTGCTCTGGTGGAAGAATGGAAGGATCTTCCACAAGTCCTCCTTAACTCCCTTATTAACAGCATGCATACTCGTTGTGCATGCTGTCTGTCTGTCAGGGGTGACCATACACCAGAGGCAACACACACTGTACAAGCCTCACTTTTATTGTCATCTTTTATCCTTAAGTTCCGACTACATTGGATTTATTGGCAATAGGTCTTGCCAGTGAATGGCACTTTCATTTTTGTTCTGCATACTTTTTTTATCATGGAATAAGCTATATCATTACCAAATTTCATTTATTTATATTCAGTATTTTTTGAGATATTTGGGAAAATGTCTTCCATCTCTAAATTTTGTCGACCAGTGTATCTACAACATGATTATAATACGGTGAAAGTTTGCTGAAATCTTAATGAGGTTGAAATTGAACAACATTTTTATTCAAGTTAAACTGTAGCATCATTTAATAAAGTTTAGGAAGATTTGAAATCATCAAAGGTGCTTAATCGAAAAAACTTGCATCTAAGAGACTCCGATGACAAAATAACTCGCTTGGCCTGCTGTTCCTAGTTTTTTTCCTGGCTTGCTTAGTATAGGATGGAGAATTAGATAAGAGTAAGCAATAAAAGAAAATTTATCTTTGAATATAGTACAGTGTTTAGGTAAATCTTTTAAGATATTTCTGTATCTTTTTAAAGATATATGTATTGGGTTGCTCGAAAAATAATTTCGTTTTTTTTCCCAACAGAGGACTTAATAATATTTTTTCACAGCCACCTTCTCGCTTCAGCCACATAATCATTATATATTTTAACAACTGATATAGCAACGTTTGCTTGTATAAAAGTTCGATTGATTCTACGATGTTAATTTCAATAGTGAAAAGCAGAATTTTCGGCATATTTAATTTTTTTACTATCTAAAAGAAAAAAATAACGTTCAGGCAAGAAAAAAATTTGCCGATGTGTATGAAGTAGATGTATTGGCAATGCGAAAGAGCTAAAACTGGTTTGAAAAATTTCGATTAAGATGCATAAAGCTGTATCACGACCACACCAGTTAAACCCAATGAAGACACAATAAAAGCATTAATGAAAACAAACCGGTGAATAGGCGCTCCTTAATTTTTCGAATTGGACCATTTATGATCATTTAAAAAGCCTGAAGTTATAATCTCAAAGCGCGACATGTGTGTTTCTCATTTTCTTACTAGTAGAAATTTTTGTCGTCACGCTGACGTCTGTGATTTGCTTCTCAAACGTTAAGAAAATTTTCCATTTTTGAAGCGCATCATCACTAGGGACAAGAAAAGGGTTGTCTACAATGTTCCAGTCTCTATAAAAATTTTTAGTCTGTAAATCCAGTACTTCAAACAAGAAGGTCAAAAATCACAAAGATCAGTTTTTTGCCAGAAAAGAACAAAAATTTTATGCTCGTAGAATCCTACCACTGCCATAAAGATGGCAAAAAGTATTGAACCAGAATGAACAATATACGATTTAATAAAATATTTATTCACTGTAAGAAAATCGACTTTCATTTCCAGAAAAAAAAGGTACTTTCAAAACAATCCAATATAAACAGCCAAAATCTTAAAGAAGTTGTAACAGGTTGAGGTTTTTTGCACACTGTTGTATTGAATAAATCGCCTGATATAGCAATATTCGCTCTCTACGCTCCCTCAACTGACTTCAAACCACGCCCGTCAGGATTTTTCTGCATTACTTTATCCACCATATGAGATATAGTAAAATAGCATGTGATATTTATGAAAAAAAGTCCTTTCCAGATTGCATTTTAGTCATCGAATATTGAGCAACAAAATTTTATTTGTAATGCTTAGGTCCTGGAAGCATTATACTCATCTTAGCTGGTAGGGCATTCCTATAACTGAACATTATCTGTGCATATCCTGTTTTATGTAAATTGTAATTTCATACTATTGAAACCACATTTGTAATAAAAATTATTTCATTTAGAAAAAAATTATTTTAGAGAAGATGTAAATAAAAGTAAATTGTTAAATAAAATAATCAACAAAAGTTTCCTATTTAAGTTTTGCAAATAGGATGACATTTTCCGCTAACGGATTCTCTTAAAATATGCAGAATACTTATAAATCAGTTCTGTAATTATTCAGAAACGCAGCTAACTTCTGAAAGGAATCATTTATTGCTACACTCATATGTTGTTTGGAATAATACATGAGGTGAGTTAGAGAATCATTTAATTAATGACTTCACGGCTTTACACTCAAGTGATTTATAACTTATATTTAATATATGCTCAAATTTTTGGTTATATTATTGCTATTTCGGAAATAAATTTGAGAAACGGTATGATTGAAAACTTTTGCGCTGCATGGAGAAAAAAAGTCTGGTAAAATTACCGATCGTATTAGCATTCCTGGTAAAAGAAATTCATAATTTTGGTAATCGAAACCAAAGTGTACGGTATTTAAGCAATTCTTCTTGTGATTTTTCCGTTCATATAGTAACAGTTTACCTAAAATTTTGGTTTTTAAAATTATAGTTCTTATTAGTACATATTTTAGTAAAATATACAAAACTGAAAAGTAAATTTAATCGAATAAAATGGTATAAAATAGCATGGTATAAAAAGTTAATTTATACCATGCTCAAAGGATCACGATAAAATTACCAAATTTTACCACACTTACTAAATCTTATCACATATTATGAAATTATATTTTATTGTTAATTTTACCAAAATCATTACCAAGTTAAATTAAAAATTACCGAGTTCTTTTGTTTTCCTATAGAATCAAAAACACTGTAAATTTTTCCGTATTCTGGTAGTTTTGACCACGCTTTTTTTATTAAATTAAACTATTTTCATTTAATTTGTTTAAAAAAATGCTTTTTTAAATTAAATAATTAATGTCATAACTATCACAAAATATTTAAGTATAAATTAGGATTTTTGTTACTTTTTTATTTTTTATTCTTATTTGTGTTTTGTTTTCCTTGAAACTATAACGTGGCCCGAAACATATTGAGGCAAAATTTGAATTTATAAGCAAAGCATCTCGCATTTGTGTCGAATATGTATAAATTTGCGTGATAATTTATTTTGAAATAAGAAACATCTAAAATTATTCTGTTCATCATTTTTGCTTCTGTTACTAACGAAGCAATTATCTCACTTTTAAGAACAACATCTAAGCTATTCCTTGTCACTTTTACAGAAAATCTGATTAGTTGAATGGAAGGAAAAACTAAGATGAGAAAATTTCCAATAGTTGTAACTAGTTAGAGTAATGCAAAGAAACAGAAATCAAGAAAACTATTTACTTACAGAATGACAAGTTTAACTTGAACAAATTTCAAAAACAAATATTTTCATCTACCACTAAATTTTTAATTTGTTTTATGTTAAGTGTTGATCCCCGCAAATATCCAAACATACTAATGAAAGTTGATGTCTTATTCATGATGTTCAAATTCAATACATTTTACTTCGTTATGTACAATGTTATGTTCAAGATGTCATTAAATGTTCATATTTGTTATGATAAACTTTGTAATGTTTAAATTCAATAAATAATAAATAATCTTACTTCAAAAACTTATAAATCAAATATCCTAATAAGCAATCACTGAAATAGTGAAAAACTTAAAATATAAAAAACTTCAAAAATAAAAATTTTATGCAGTGACATATAAATGCCCATTATATGCGGAACCATGAAAAAATGCTCCTTCGACCCATGTAATAATCAGGTCTTGCTTTAAACCAAAGATTTTGGCGTAAATAAAACTCGAAAATAATTTAAAATAATCATTCAAAAAATTTATTTTAAATATTTTTAATTTCTAGAATATAATGAATAAAAAACCAAACAATTTCAATCCTGTGGAATTTACTTTTAAAACTTTTACCTTGAATAATACATTTTTAAAACTAGGAATGGACTCAATATTTTTTTTCATCTGAATTTTTTATTAGATTTTAAACAATTGAATTATTACTGAGAGTAGATATAGTAAAAAAAATTATTGATAGTGACGACAAAAACAAATTAATAATAAATTAAAGTCTCTTAAAACATTTTTAAAAAGGAAAATAAAGACATTTCTTTTATAGAAGAGTAAAAAACTTGTTCATGCATCATTGCGGCCAAATTTTCTGAGCAATTATCCTAAGATATATAGGATTACTTAAAGTAATCATAACTTTATACATTTTGGAAGAGAGATAAAGAAAAGTAAAAAAAAAGAAAATGGAATTCATATAAAATAATCCAATAATTTCGATGATGACCTTATTCACTTTCAATTTATTAGCCAGTAAAGTCCTTATTCCGGCACTTTCTTTGGGCAATATTTCATCGACACTAATAATTGATTTGATAAAAAGAAATAAGTATCACGCTCGAAAAAGTTCTTAAGTAATTTCCGGAGATAAGAGGTTTCTTTTAATTTTTTATTGGAAGTTTTAAATTGAATATTTTTCATATAAATAAATTAATATTTGATAAAACAATATTTTAAAATGTTAAAAAGAAGATCTTATCCTTCAGTATACAACTTTTTAATGTCAAAACTTTGTCTAGTTTGAAACACTTGGATAATAAAGATTCGCTGGTTAAGAAATTAAGAAAGACAAAAATCATGACTATATTGTATAAATATGCACTCATTGGCATAAAACTTAACGCACCTAGAAAAAGTTAACAAAATTAAACAAAATTTAACATAAAGTTGCTTAATTCATACCACTTTTCACACTTCAATATTTATCAGTCACAAATCTCTGACAATTACGTTTGAAACATTTTAATGGTAAAATATAGTTAAACAGCTACTTATGTTATTTTTTTGGTGAAAGTATTTTTGCAGTAAGTACTAAAAATTATTTTTTTTTGCAAGTTTTGCGAGTGGTATGGTTTAGGAAACCAAATGCTTAATGTCTACTACCAGCTCCCTAAATCGTATCGACCTAGAAAATTTGAGAAAGTGACAGAAAACATAAGTAGAGAATAAGTAATCCAAAACAAGTATTTAGTATTATAATGTAAAATATAGCCCTACATTTTCTGAACTGTTACGAGTTCAATAAATGGTATTATAAGTCAAAAATGTTGCCATAAAATATAACAGACTGTTACTACAAAACTCAATTATGACTTTTACTTGGAATTAAAAACATAATTAATTATTAAAACAATCTCTCATGAGACAAATAATTAGGTTCAATGTTGGATGGGTGTTTAGTTTAGTTATATTTTAGGTACAACATACAAAACTTTTTTTAAACTTTGTGTAGGCACATTTCTTGCAAACCCAAGTTAAACATTGCACCATATCTTCAAGTGAATGAGTCTTACATACAAAGCAAACCACTAGCTTTTAAATCAAGTACTATCTAACCACTTCAGTTTCTTGGGATTATTTATTTAATACATGTAACTTATTTCGATTTTTTTCTTCAAGGAGCTGTTTTCATAGATATTAGTTTACTGTTTTCTGTTTTTTTAACCTGATTTTGAGGGTTTTTGCTCTAACTTCTTTAATTTTACATTCATCTCCATCTCTTTAACTCTTTCTTGGCGAGTTTAAGTTAAATCTAAAGTTCCAATTTATTTTTAGAAAGACTACTTGTTAAAACTGCAGCTCTTAGTGGTTTAAAAGCAACTTTTTTTCTTCTTTGGTATTGGAGTCATAGAAATTGATTTTTTACTGCACCTTTGGTGCAGAGGAAAGCATTGAAGCAGATTAGTCTGTTAAATGCCTACCAAACATATGATTACTCGCATCACCAAGAAGCTTATCATTTGGATCCGATTGATTCGTCTCCATGTTTATAATTTCAGTTGATGAAGAGCCAGTTTCATTAAAATTGGAGGATCAAAGGGCCACACACATAAACACTGAAATCCTTGAACAGAATTTTCAATTATTGCTGCCCATTGTAGGATTCGGTCACTCGATTCAGCTGTTGCTGCTATATAATAATCAGGCCTGTATAACTTCGTACCCACTTTTCAACTGCTTAAATAACCTACAGCTTATTTAAGCTGTTGAAAAATGAATGGGAGTAAATGGGTTGAAAAATGAATGGGAATAAAGATGCGTCGTGTTTCCTGGTAGTTGTAACGTAATTAATGCAGCACTCTTTGCCAACTCTAAAGCATCTGGAGCTTTTGAATGTATAATAACCATCCAAAAAAATCATTCATTTCAAATAACCATTCAAAAGAAGTAGAACTTGTACTATACAAGGACAGGTAGGCAAACTTGCATGTCATTAAATGAGTAATGAAAAGTGCTATCTGATTTCATGAATTTCAATCGTGTGAAAATGTTATGACTTTTTTATTGTTCGCCAAAGTGTTGGAATAAATTTAACTGATACTAAAAGATATTAAACTTATATGGCAGTTGTGGATCTTGGAATCGGCAACTACGTCACTTTTAAAACGAAGCATTACTCCTAGTCTTAAGGAATAGTTAGAAGCCTAATGAACAAGTAGAACATAAGAGAATAAGTTGTTTAACAATTATCTGGTGCATTTAATAATTTGCACACAACATTAGATCTGCTATATCCTTACACGGGATGCTCAGAAATTACGTGGAAAATTTGTAAAACCAATAAATTTAAATAAAAACTTAAAGCGTGTACACAACGACTTGATTCTTCTGTCCAGATCTCAGGATGAAGAAAGCTTCCTTATTTATCCGCTGGGGCATTCTGCCCTCATTAATTTTCGGGGAGATTGACGAACGATTACGATTGAGGAAAGAGGAACAATCCAGGTAACTTTCCTCTACGCAATTACATCATTGGCATAAGTAAATGATTAAAAAATCAAAGCAAATGGTCACTTATTGCAGGAAAAAATACAAATGAATGGAGGTTTTAGTACCTTCTTGGGCCACCTCTAGCGCGAATACAGGATGCAATACGGTCAGACATTGAAGCATTCAAGTCCCTTATTATGTTCTGCTGAATATCGTCTCGCAATGACACTAAATCGACTAAACACGGAGGTTGTCCAACTTTCACCCCAGGAGATTTCAGATATGTTCCTTCGGTGAAAAATATGGGGATCAAACAGGCCAGGAAGGGGTGGTAATGTGACGGAGGCACTTCTGTGACACTCTTGCTGTGTGAGACTGAGAATTGCTTATTAAAAGATGGTTCTCTGGAGCTCGACCATGAGCTGCAACACATTTGGCTGAAATATGTCACGAACACAGACAACAAGGATGACACAGGAATCTCTCCACTGCTTTACCATCCTTCCATGGCCTGCTAGATAACATTAGGAACCGAATGATCCCTAGATTTGTTTTTATACCAACTGTGGAACGAGGTGCCGCAAAGACGCCATCAGGGACACTTGTATGCCTCAATGTCCACCTGTATCCCATCCTGCATTCGCGTTATAGGTGGCCCAAAAGTGCACTAAAACCTCATTCATTTGTATTTTTTTCTTCTAATAAATAAGTATTTTGCTTTAATTTTTAAATCACTTACGTTATGTTAACTTATGCAAAATTTTATTTCATTCTGACAATTCTTTCTAGGTGCGCTAAATTTATGGAAATAAATGTATCAATATTTATTAAATATTTTGAAGAGTTTCAATACCCTTATCTCTTAATAAATTAAGATATTACAACATTTTGAAATGCGAGAACATAGCCTATTTCTGTACTTGGTATATTTGGATAATAAAGATTTTCTGGTTAATAAGAAATGATTAAAAAGAAAAAGCCATATAAAAATATGTATAAAGTAATCCTGATTAATACTACAAAATTCAGAATAAATAAATTTTTTAATACTGTGATTAAGGTATCCTTGGCGTCGACACAAGTTTTTTGAAAACAGCCTTAATTATGATTATAATTTTAGTTTTTGTAAGTAGAGGTCCTAAAATTATAAATCTGAAGTAAACTTCACAAATTTTAAAAATATTTTTCGCAAAATAAGGGAAAATTTGAACATATATATAATGTATAGACTATAAAAAGAAAGCGAAATTTTCGTAGAAATTGTCTATTTTCCCCCAGTTGGAAGCCTTAAGTATTTGCATCATTCCAACATCTTTTTTTTTACAATGCAGTATGCTTTGACCATGTATCAAAATTTAATGATTAAACAATTACCCAGCTCCACTTACACGAAAAACTGAGACTGAATTAAAAAAATTAGTTTTGGAACTGTGCAAGGTGTAACTTAACTATATAATTAGAGCAGATGAGATTTTCGTGTTGAGAAATTAGACACAGAAACTTTATTTCTTCGAAAAAATATTCTTTTTTTTTCTCTTTTTTTTACGAATTTGTATTTTTAACTGTTTTAACAGAGGGTGTAAGCATAATGGGGAAAATATGGTCCTATTATTATGGTCCTAAGTCACTTATTATTTCATTTAGTTTAAAAACAATTTTAAAATTTTTAATTGTAAAGTACATAATTTCTATATCATTTTTATCCACAGGTGTTAAAAAAAAGGCAAAATCCGAATTTCGAATTAAAAAGAAACCAAATTTCGAATTTCTTAATCAAAAAGTTCTTGGGAGAAAAAAAGTTAAAAATATGGCTTTTAAGTTTTTGCTTAAATTATCAGTAACTATTCGAACAATTTTGATCAAATTTTGTATTTAGTTTTTAATAATCACGCAATTAAATTTTTTTTAATTTAAAAATTTTTATATTTGAAAATTAAAAAAATATTTGCTCACAATTAATTTAAGTAATAAAGTCTTGTTTGGCTTTGAGTTTCGATACACTATCTATAGTTCGAATTCCTAAATTTTAATAACAACAAACTGTTTCGTATTTATTAGTTGTGAAATGTGTTACGTTCATCAGAAGAAGTTCTTCTTACTATATAATGTTTTTAAGATGTGTTCATCACGCTACCAATGTAATACGGAATTCATCATTATTTAAAAAATATAACATTAGGATCATAAAGTCATTTATTTCATTTTTGAAAGAGTTGAAGGAGATGAGATGAGAAGTAGATGAGATGAAGGAGATGAGAGATCATTTTTTTCACTTTCAAAAGGACCGATTATTATTTCATTTATCGAAAAACAAGCATTTAAATTGTATTTTACAGATATTCTTTCCTTTTCTGTTTTATTTATCCAAACTAGTTAAATAATTTAATTTTGAAATGTTCTCTTTAGAATCAGCTGTTTCATAGCTGTTTAAACATCTTTTTATAAGATTCAGCATCGTTTTGTAATAGCTAACTTATAGTCAATATTTAATAGCATTATATATGTAATATTGCATTTAAAATACTATATCTATGATTTTATACTTTTAATTTTAGGTACATAGTAAGACGATTACAATTATATAGTTATAATTTTGTTAACCATATAAAGTTCAAAATTATACATGTGCATGGTCAGAGATATCACAACACTTAAGTAAGTAAAATTTGAATAAAACACTTTCGTGTTTATAGAAATTGAGAAGAGGTTTAAAGGCCAAACTCCTCTTAAACTCTCACTAAATAAGCCAACTAAATTAGTTCTCCTGAACTAATTTAGTTAGCTTACAATTTATTTCTCTTCAATTGACGTTAATTTGAATGTTACTCAGGTGTTTCATTTTCAGAATTTAGAAATCAGTTTCAATTAAATTCAATTAAATATGCTGCTTATTTAAATATTCTGGTTACTATGGTATAAAAAAATTAATTGATTTAAAATAGAATAAGTTATAAGTGAAACCATAGCACTCGTAGAATTAAAATTTAAATTAACGACTTTCTCGTTTATTCAGTTGAAGAAAAATAAACCGATCTTTTTAAATTTAATTTTCTGGTTATTTAACCTACAATTCGTTTTTCTACGATTTAACTAAATATGTCTATGATGCTGTGCTCTGTATTTGTGGCCATTAGCAAAGGGGGGGGGGGGAAGAAATGGGCTCTGCCCCACTTAACAGGGTCATTTGCCCCCCTTCCCGGATGATTTTTAAAATATTAACTTTTTCAAAAGAGTAATATATATATACAGGTTAATATATTATTTATATGTGTTAATATTGTTTATAATATTTAATGAGCAAATATAGATTAAAAATATAGATGAATAAATTTATCAAGTATATAATGCCCCTCCCTCATTTATGGTGGGCAATGTAAAGCGAGATTTCCTTTCCTGAATACGGGTCCTCTGTATTTAAATATCATATGAAATTTATCGAAAAATCTTCCGCATACTGTAGGAATTACAATTAAATGATTTGAAATTATTTAGAATGTTACATGTATCGTAAAATTTTTAGTATTCAAGAAGCTAATAGTTTCTTATAAATATTTCAGCTTGTCATGATTTTAAAAATTAAACTTATCATTTTATCACTTTGAAAAGTTAAAGTTCTCATAGCATCTTACAGTGAAGAAAAATTAAAATATTATTGTGTCTCATGTTTTCTTAAATAAATAAATTTTGAGTTTAAGTTTCTAATATTGTACTTCATAAACAATCTTTGAATAAAACTATATTTTTATGTAAAAATAAATCAAATATCCGTTTATAAATATCCGTATATAAATCAAATATCCAAAGTTTGGAAAAGGAAGATATGAGTCAATATTAAATAAAAAATTTTGAGCTTCAATTTTTAACATTCTGACACAAAATAATCATTTTAAAAAAATATTTTCGCTCGTAAATCAAAAGTTTGAATGAATTTAATTATCCTAAAAGGCAATAAAAAAAGGTTTAGAAGGAATTAAAATTTAATTCTACGTTTCTTATTTTTTCAAGATACATAACATCATATTTTATCGTTATGGTAATTCAATAGTTAGAATAACAATGAAAACCGAAACCGCAAATTATACGACAAATAATTTCAATAGTAATTCATTAACAAGTGCATCATATTTAAAAGGAACTGAATTTTTAAATCCACATAAGCTTAACAAAAATTGAAACTTCTATTACCAAATTTTAGTTAAATAAATAATTATTCTTTAAATTGCGTCAATTTTGTATTTCCTTTCAAATCGCATTTCTGTCAATAATTCATTTAAGCAAAACGCTTTTATCATTTGCATTATTAATTTATTTATTTAAAATATGTATATTTTTCTTATCTTTTAGTTTAATCGAACATGCATAAAAAACTAAAACTTAATCGAATATAAAAAAAAAATAGTTAAGACTCCTGTAATAGTTTCGTTTAATTACGATTTTTTTCTGGTGTATGCATAAGACGAAAACAACTCTCCTTACAACGAAACTAAACTAACTTCAAAACTTTTCCTTACCTTTTCAGGAACGGGAACTCCTGTTTCTCCAGAGAGATGAGCGCGTGATGAATTTACAGGACTCCGTTTCTCCTGAAATTGTCCTGTATTTCTAAATCTGCGCCATCTGGCGACAACAAGCTTTGTTTATGTTAAAAAAAAAAAGGAACGTAACGTTTTCTTCGTAATTCAATCATGAGGCTGTAAGACTCAAAATCGATTGGAATGATTCGATCAGAAGGTTTAATCTGTTTTCGGAATCGCTTATTATCAAGAGTAATAATTTTGACGAGTTGCTAAGTATGGGGTTTTCGGGCAATAACGTCAAAGCATTCTGAGATTGCATTAACAAACAAAGCTTTTAGGGAGTTATAAAAGTTCTGCGCATTCATTACTGTAACACAAGAATGGTTTTCTCTGCCCTCGTTTATTGACTAAATCTTCTTAGTAAATGTACTCACAAGTGGCTTTCATGTGATCCGATTCTATTCGTAACTTTCTAATAGCATCTGTTTACGATCATATTTTAAAAGTTTTTCTAACAAGCTGAAATAACATTTTTTTAATATTGGAGTATTGTAACGTAAAAACTTTTTTAAATGATTTTCAAAAAAAAATCTTTTTTTTTTTTATTTTGAGAGTATGTTTTGTTCGTTACGAACTTTTTGCTGTTTTCATCGCGATTAAATAAATTGGAAAATTTATGGAAGAAGAAAATTTTTTCAAGTATATTTTTTTCAATTGATTACGAATGGCATCTGTTTACGATCATATTTTAAAAGTTTTTCTAACCAGCTAAAATATAATTTTTTTAATATTGGAGTAATGTAACATAAAAACTTTTTTAAGTGATTTTCAAAAAAAATCTTTTTTTTTTTATTTTGAGAGTATGTTTTGTTTGTTACGAACTTTTTGCTGTTTTCATCTCGATTAAATAAATTGGAAAATTTATAGATGAAGAACATTTTTTCAAGTATATTTTTTTTAATTAATTCCGAATGGCTTATGATCCGATTTCAAAAATTTTTGCAGCTAGCAACAATAGGATTTTTTTAACACCGGAGTATTGTAACATAAAGAAAACTTTTTGAACAATTTTAGAAAAAATCTTTTTTTACTTTGAGAGAATTTTTCATTTGTTACGAACTTTTTGCTTTATTTTTATCGTGATTAAATAAATTGGGAAATTTAAATCTATATATAAATAAGAAAAAAAAATCCTCCATAAATTTTCCAATTAATTAGAAATGGTTCGTGAACATATTTTAAAAGTTTTTCATACAAACAACAATAGGATTTTTTAAATGTAAGAGTAGTGTAATGCAACAAATGTTTAAAATCATATTTTCCTTTTGACAGACTATTTTGTTCATTACGAAAGTTTTGTGGCTTTAATCTTAATTAAATTATTTGATAAATAAATGGAAAAAATTCTTCTATTGAAACTAACTTTTTTTAAAAACTATACTTTATTTTGGGAAAGTACCCATCTGCCATTACTAAAATTAAGCATGCTTTCTTGTTTTGTAACTATCTCTTTTCTTAATGAAATAAATGGCTTTCATGAAATTTGCCTTGGTTCATAGCTGTCTAGTATCATCAATTTGTAACTAAATTTTAAAAGTTTTTCTAAGAAATAATAATAAGCTTTTTTAATATTAGAGAATTTTTAGACAACAAAAAAATTATCGTTTATTTAAGACAGTATTCCGTTCGTTACAAACGTTTTGCTGCTTCATCTCGATTGAATGAATAGGGAAATTTATAGATGAAAAAAAAATTTCGTGTTTTGTATTTAAATTTTTAAAACTTTATAATAACTGTACTATATTTTGTGATACTACCCCTTTCGCACATTCATAGCAAAAGAAGAGTATATTTTCCTACTGTTTCCTTTTTCTTGGTAAATGAAATCACAAGTCGTTTCCAAGTAATCAGCCTTGATTCATAATTTTGTAATTCTATCAGTTAAAACTATATTTTAAAAGTTTTCTAACAAACAAAAATAGGTTTTCCTAATATTAGAGTATTGCAAAAGTAAACAGCACAATCTTTTTATTTTGAGAGAATATTTCGTTCGCCTCGAACGATTTGTTGTTTTTACATTAATTAAATGAATCGGAAAATTTATAGCTGAAAAAATATTTCACTTCAAAGCTAAATGGTTATAAAAATTATGCTTTATTTTGTAATACCATTCTACCTTGTTCATTCCATTCATTTCTTGTTTCTTGGTAAATGTAGTCACAAGTGGCTTTCATGAAATGCGTCATGATTCATTATTTTATGGCTTCTTTGGTTCCAGACAAATAAAATAAAGCATTCCAACAACCACCCATTTGGGCCATGGAAATTAAGACTTTAATGACTAACGTCATGATGGAGGCTATGTGATCAAAACTGTGATCAGGCTGCCACTACTTCCCAATAAATTTGATACCTAATCTAAAGCTACGTGGGCTTCAGGCCTCCTCTGGGGATCAAACCTCATAATAATTTAATTTAAAAAATTTCTTGTTTGTTTAATAAACCATGTAATTCTGAAAAAAATCACATCTTCTCAGCCCCACTTTCTAATTTCAACACAATTTTCAATCATATAAGAACTATATTTTTAAGAGCTAAATGAAATAAGTTAAATACAAAGATATGCTTTTTATTATCACATACATTATAAAACAAACACTTTAGAAAATAAATAGACTGTAAAAGGATTTCGCAAAATTGAGCAACAATGTGTCAACATAGTTCAGAAACAAATATAGTCGAAATTAAAAACCCTATGTATTCAAAATTCAAACAGTCTTCACTCATTTTTGTGCGAAATGCATAGTCTCAAAAATTATGAAAGGTAGGGGAACAAAACAAAAGCATGACATATTATTTCAAGGGATGTATAAGCGATGCAGTTAGGAAAATATGCTCTCAATAGCTTAGGCAGGGGACCGATAATTTCACTCTTCCCTTAACGATTGGTTAATTTTAAAGAAAACGGTCATAAAAGTGCCTATTTTGCCAAATACACGTATTTGATTAGTGCTGACATCTAGTTTAAAATAAGCTAACTATTTACAATTACCTTAAAAATATCCTGGTACTGCCATCTGGTGTGTAAGATGAGAAATAAAATGTTTTCTGGGCAAAAGAAATGAATTATTCTATTCTTATTGGCGCGTTACTACTGAACACTCCTGCCAAAAATTTCACGGGAACGAGAAATAGAGGGCGAAACCTCATCCCGTCATTTTCACGGGAACGAGAAGGAAGGGGTTAAATCACTATACCTTAAAAACGTTTCAGCGAATGGAATGTATGTGACTATGTGTCATTTTAACGGTCACTATATAAAGCTTCCTAGTTCTCCATGTACCGGGGTGTACAACTTTGGTGGTTAGAGCATCCTATTACTATCCCAGATGTCCCTGATTTGAATCCTGCCGGCAGTCAACGAACACCTTTCTCACACATTTCTTCCTCCATATCACGTTTACATACATATTCCTCTTCACTTCGAATTGGAACATAGGGCTTCTATCATGGCTTTCCATCTCGCTCTATTTTTGGCCAGATATTTTAACACTCTCCGTGTCTTTCTCATTGTTTTCAATTCGTTTTGAATCGTTCTGCACCAAGTATTTTCAAGTCTCCCTCTTTTTCTATTGCCCTGAGGTCCCCAATCAAAAAGTTGTTTTACTTTTAGTTTTTCAGGTTTACGTGGAACATGACCAATACATTTCCATTTTCGTTTTTTCAATTTCCTGATCAATCGATTTCTGTTTTACTTTTCTAAGGTTTTCTGCCTTACAAATTTTATGGAACCACTTGATACGCATTATTCTTCTTAAACAGTCGTTAATAAATAATTGAAGAGTTTTCATGTAATTTTATTGCAGTGTCATGTCTCAAATCCATATAGTAGGACAGATTTAGCATTGGGTTTGAAAGTTATAATTTTTGTTGAATTTGTTATGCTTTTGTTTTTCGAAAATTTACTGTGAATAGCGTAACGGCTTCGGACTTTGTTTAATTTATTTAGTATATCTTCATCAGTTCCTGATTTGTTATTAATTATGCTTCAACGAGCGTGAAACTGCCTACCTCCTCCAGTTTAACATCACTTTTGAGACTATGCATTTTGCTTAAAAATTAGTATTTTCTGTTTGAACATTAAATAATGGGGTTTTCAAATTCGACTATATATGTTTCGGGGCTATTTTGAAGCAGTTTCACTAAATTTTGAAAAATATTTTTTTACCTTATAAAAAATACTTTATTAAATAAATTTCTTATAAAAAATATTTATGAAATAAAATTGTTTTTATATTATTTATATTAATTGTTTCTATATTAATTGCTTTTATATTAATTGTTATTGTTGAATTTAAAACTAAACAAGTGTCAAAATATTACCCAAAATTTTCACGAGCATTAGTTATTTAATAGCGGTAGAATGAAATTTGGTGTTAATTATACGAAATCCACTAAGACTAGGCAAAACGCAATTCTCCAAAGAATTAATTTATTTGGTGATACCCTTTATTAAGCTAAAATATACCCGCTTTGGTTTTGGATTCAATAATAGGGCCATAAAGATGACTTGCAAGGAGGTTTTCTTATATTTATGAAGACATTGCGGGCGAACTTTTATTCTATCGGCATTAAAGAGACCATCCATTTTCTTTTATTTATTTAGATTGAATTTTATATGAAGCTTAAATATTTTCCCATTAAAATAATTTTTATGAATAGAATATTACATTTTTTGAGTATTTTTTTTATTGAATAAAGCTCTTATCTGCTAGTCTTTCATAAAATAACTTAATAAAATACTGAAGATGTACTCGTTTTTTTTTAATATTTTGAGGATCATTTTTATAATGTTCTGAACAATGATAACGGCTCTTATTAATTGTCATTGTTTAATTGTGCTTTGCATCAAATTAAAGATGTTTAAACAATGTTAATTATTTCCTATGACTGTTTTCATTTAAATAAACATTGCAAACTTATTTTTTATTATTATCAATAATTTTAATTAAATAATTTTAATTAAGGAAGTTTAGGCAAAATTCTTAAGACATGCTAGGAGTGAATGACGAATTTAAAACAGGAAATGACAAGTTATCAACGAAAAAAGTGGAAAATAAATAAGGATGAAAAACAAAACTAGAAAAACCGCAGTAGCCTAGAGGTAAATCAACGCAGTTCTTCTTCTTCTTCTTTAAATTCCGAACTTAAGATCTTCCTTGAGAAAAAAAATTTCAATTCTCGCGCATTTCTAAGTTGTATAACTCTGCATCAGTTCAAAATTCCTTTTCATTAAAAAAATAAGTAAATAATATATATGAAATGTATATATATGAGTATGTGAAATGTATATGTTATATTTTTCGTTTAAAATATAGTTCAGAAACAACACTTGCATTTGAACTCCTTATTAAAACGAAAAAGATATGAACACTGAACGAAAATTAAAAAGATATGCATGGCTAGCGAAAACGAAAAAGATATAAACGAAAGTTAAAATGATGTAAAAATTATGATGAAGATATATGAAAGATAGCAACTAAAGTAAATGAAAGAAATTTATTATGAACGGAAGTGAAATAAAGAACTCAGTTAAAAGAGGTTCTAGTAGTGCCCCCAAAACGGCTAACGATATAAAAATCATGGAAAGAGAAGAGTAAGGTGTGATATGTTCTGCTTAAACTAGAGAATTTATTCTCACCAGGTTTTAATAATTATTACTAAGTTCGTCCCGTAGTGAACTGATCCTAAGGACACGGTTCCCAGTAGAACACGGAAGTCAAGCATCACTGGTTGCGGTCAGTAATCGGGTGGGTGACCACTTTGATCAGCCTGCGCAGAGACCGAGAGTGCACGGTATCGGTCCTTGTTAAACTGTTCTACCGTAAAGTGCTCGACTTCGCGCGTAGGTCGTCGGGCTACCAAAGCAGAGGAGCCATCCCCTCTGCAGAGGATCAAAATTGCATCGTTTTAAAAATAACCACCATTTGCATAAACAACGCGGCGGAGTCTGAGGACAAAATTCACATACGCTCTATCAAATGTTTGTAGTAGTAATGGTCTGCTATGCAGCCCAAAAATTTTTTCACAATGCTCCACCCACAAGAACCGCGATGACTCAGGGGATAGAGTGTTCGCCTTCCAATTAGGCGAACCGAGTTCGAATTCCAGTCGATATGAATTCCGCATCCGGTTTGCACCGACCACGGTGCTGACGTGAAATATCCTCAGTAGTAAACGGATCATGGGTTAGAGTCCCTTTGCCGTCAGGCTAACCGTGGGAGATTCTCGTGGTCTTCCTCTCCATGTAACGCAAATGCGGATTAGCTCCAACAAAAAGTCCTCCACGAAGGCAAATTTCTCCCAATACTCGATCCAGGAGTTCCCTTGTCTTCTGAATTGGGTTCAAAATTACAAGACTGCGGAGTTGAACATTAGTAGTCGTGAACCCATAAGATTGGGTCGGCTGTTCAACGACGGTTATAAAATAAAATAAACCAGCCACACGTGCAAATTGACATCACTGTTGGGGTATCAGAAAAGCTGATCTGTCAACCACTCCTTCAGGGGCACCGCATTTGGTGGGCCGCCGCTGCTCCCACAGTAAGAAAGACTGATTCCAAAGAGAGAGAAGAAGGAAAGACATGTCTCTGACCGGGAATCGAACCCGGGACCTTTCTAATTTGAGGTCAGTTCTTTAACCATACAAGGCGTTCAACTCAGCTAAAAAAAACTATTTTATAGTTTTGACGAAATCGGCAACTAACTGTTAAAAATTGGAGAAAATAAATTGTCGTTTTCTAAGCAGAGCGTAGCTATTCTCCGTCATTCCATGCTTTTTCTTTTAATTAATTGTTAAAATCGTTAGCTCTTTTCGAGACATACAGTGAGAATTTAGAATCATCACATGTAGGAAAAATAGCAAGAATAGGAAGCTCTTTTTTTTTTCTTTTCAAATTACTAAAATTCGTTTTTTTTTAATGATCTAGCGAAAAATAATAAAGATCCATTCAGACGACTAATCACAATATATTTTTTAACATGAAATTTCGCAATTTTTTGTAAAATGACGATTGTTATTTCTTTCCAATCAGCTCTTTCCATAAAACTAAAAGTAACAACGTTTTGTATAGCGAATATGAATGCTATTTAAATTAATGACGGAAACATGACATAAAATCATGATTAATAGCCTAAACTACAATTGAAAACTCTCATTTGAATCTGAAAAGGCGCATTCGTAAAGTATCACATTATTCATTAACAATTGAATAACTAAGTATTAGCTTCTAACCGCAAATTTCAGATAATAAACAATATCTTGTCTTTGAATGAATATATTTCATACACTATTACTTAATTTAACATAATTATTTATAAATCAATTTCAATACATACAATAGAATTCTAGAAAATTTAGTTAATATTCAGGAAATCATGTTTAAATATGGTTAATACTTAAACAAATATGGTTAATATTTAAACATAGCCTGATCAACAAAATCTTTGCATGTGTTTGTGTTAATTTTGGGTAAATTTTTTATTGTACATTCATAAGCGAAATATTTGAATATTTTTTCAAATGTTTTGGCTCTCTTGCTTTATGGATCGTTGACAGATTTACTCTGTATTACTCATCAAAAAAACGCGATACGCGTTTTTTTTAAAAAACAATGAACATAAAAAAGAAGTTTTCCAAATTCTATTAAACAAATTTACTTTTTCTTTATTATTAAAAACGCTTATTACACTTGTGGTTTGTATTTTAGTTTTAGTTTCTTGCTTAGAAAGGTAATTCTATTTTTGTTAGGAGCTCCAACTTGCCCAATATTAAGTTTTTCATAACCTACAACAATATTTAAAAAAAATCAAGCCAATCAAAAAATACAACTAATTAAGATTTCAGATTTTTGTCTGATTTTCTAAATGATGGCTTTTGAAAAATAAAAAATTTTGTGATTTTTTCTTTTTATTTGTAAAATAGATTTTGTAAACACTTTAAACTGAAAAGGAATCGTATGTTCAAACTTTATGATCATATTTATAATTAGAACTTAACAAAACTAACCGTCGTTGAACAGCCGATCTAGTTTTGGGTTTAGAACTAAAGAAATATATAACAGGACGCCACAAGGTGTGCTCACATGTCGTATTTTCTTTTGATACAAATTTCGATAAACACAAGCGACAGCTCCTGTATGTAACTCCTATAGTATGCAACCAATTTTATTTAAATGTACTTCATCAGAACTGACTGAAATTATCAACAGGAGAAATTAAAAGTGGTGAAATAGTTCATAAATATAGAAATTTGTAAAGGAATTTAGTGGTACTAACCACTACCTTTAAAAGGGGGAAGCATTTTTTCAAGATACTTTAGTCGTAGTCACTATTTTATGCTATTATATTACTGATAAATTTAATGTAACTGCATCCTGTGTGCTTATTCAAAAGTATTTCTTTAAATAATTAACCCGTCACGTTAATTATGTTTATTAATAATATTTTTCTTGTATTAGAAATATTGATGAGCTATACAAAACGATAAACTTATTAAATTATTTCTAGCGATACTATTTGAAATTTAACAAAAGAAGAACATTAACATTATACTTTTTGATGAGTATTAATACGCTTCAAAAAATTATGTAATGCAAATTATGTAAAATGGAAGCATTTATCAAAAAAATAAGATAATGTTCTATTTCTTTTGAAAAACTATAACCTCCATCATCAAATTTCAAAAGCACTTTTGTCGCAGTTTTATAACTTAATTTAAACCAACTTTTATTTAAAAATATTTAGTTAATATGGAAAAAAACAAAAATGTTGTAAGACGCTTGAATATTTCTCAACACTTCTTAATACAACATTTAAAGAATAAAGCAACTTAGCTCGATAGAAAAAAAAAGACCTTCCTTAATCAAGTAGCTAAAAAGTTACATGCAGTTACATTTTAACTACCAGATGAAAGAAAGCTAGTTATTTTCGAAACGCATAGTTTTTTTTTAATTCAGTTAATTATGCTAATAAATTTTCGTAATTATATTCTATCAATCAAATTATCCACATTAAATAAATATGATTCCCCCCTGTTTGTTACAAAATTATTATGTACTTTAAATGTACTGTTATCAACTACGTGTATGCATATTTTAAATACTGAGATTTAAGTAAACAAAAATTACTTCACTTATTTCTGGTTGAATTAATTCCAAATACTTCAAAATCAAGTCCATAAAAAATGAATTAAACTAATTTCTCCCTTTTATAACTTTGTCAGCTGTTGAGAGTGGCTAGATAAAAAAAAAATCCTTCTTTGAACAAAGCTCTCAACGTTTTATTTTACGAGGTAAGCAAAAGGAAATGAAAGAATCAGTCACGTTTCTTAGTTTAAAAATATCGATCAAAGTATGAAAAGAACTTGATTTGACTAATTATATTTTCATCCCCTATTCATTTTACCCAACTATTCTTTCACAAAACCCAGCATTTAGTTTTAGATAATGGGTTTCTTTTTTAAAAATATAAACCCATTTGTAAGAAAAATATTTAAATAAAATTAAATTCAAAGGTGTTTCTGAAATCAGCGTCATTTATGTGTGATGCGTTTTCGTCATCTACATCTTTTTCCACCTCTATTTATCATTTCGAAAAATCTCACGCATGAAGCAAATTCAAAGATTTCTTGAAAGACTTACAGGCATAAAATTGTTGTATACAGAAGTTTGCATGTGATTTTCATTGTTTTAAATCGCAGCAACTTCAGGATTATAAGTCTTGCAATAAAAAATAAAGAATTTTGATTGTTCCCTCAGAGTCCATCAATTACAATACTCATTGAAGTTTAAATCAACTGAAATTTACTTAGGAAAAATATTTTTTTAAATCTATTTTTGTTTTTAAAATGCTTGAAATTTTAAAATTACGATGCTTATTTTATGCTTATTTTATTTTTATAAGAAATAAAATTGTAAAAGAAAAGGTTTCAATGCGCATTTGCTAATTAAAAGCTTAAATAATAGATTGAAATGCTATCTTCTCAAAAATACGGAATCATTTGCCATGCATATTAATATTTTTTTATTGAAAATATTTTTCTTTAAGTGGAAATATTTCTCTCATAAATGGATTATTTAGAGATTAAAAATCACGACTATGAAAGCTTGTTTCCTTCATTAATTTAACTGAAATTATGATGGTACACTGAAAGAATTTTTATTCTAAAATAATCAACAGCAGTCTGCCCATTTCATTAACCACAAAGTTTATGGTTCGAAACATTTTTTTAATCTTTACGGTTTGAAATCGTTTACAGCTGGTACTGTTTAAAATTCGTAAATGCAAAACTATACTGTCCTGTAACCTCTTTCAACTAGCTTAGACTCTAAACTATAGAAATGAAACTTAAACGGAATTTGGAGCACTGTGGGTGCTGCGCCATTTATGCGTGAATGATAGTTTCGTATTTTAGTAGTCCAGGGTCACCAATTAAAGAGTGCATGACACTAGAAACCCTTCCTGTGTTGAAGGAAGGAAAGAAATAATGTAGTATCAACTCTGGCATTCGAACCCTTGTTCTGACGGTCATGAGATTGGCAGATTAGCTCTCTCAGCTATAGTATGTAAACAGCTTCACGGGATAAAATGCCTTTTTAAGATGGACCTAGATGGCGCTGATAGAATTCTGGTTGCTTAACTTTATTAAGAAAAAGCAATCGATAAAGTTTTTTCTCACGCTTAACAGTTTGAAAATCATCTTCCTTATGATTATTTGACTGCTTTGATTAAATATGGTAAAATAACAATTAAATAAACTGCTATTTAACCATTTTTACCGAGAAATTTCTAACAGTGTACTTGTACGCATCTGAAGTACACAAAAATGTTAAAAATTATAATAAATTTACTGCACTATATAATTATTTGTCTAAGATAATAATGACTGTACCCGCTACAATAAATTAATAATATAAAAATCATGTCTATTTTGGTCCAAAATCTTTAAGTCAGGAAGTGATGACTAACAGAGGAAAATGTCCATTTAATTTTTAATCAAAAATTAAACTTAAAACTTAGAAAAATGCTTTAAAGACAGTTACTTAAAATTTAAAAAAATTTACACTTTAACTTAGGAAAACAAACCTGTTTATTCCGAAAAAAGAATTCTACTTGAGAAACATAGACAAAATAATACAGACCTGCTGCATTACTAGGTTTCATTGTTTTCCTATGAGTCGCATATATATATATTATTCATCTTAACTGCTCAAGTACACGCGAAAATATATACGATTATGACACAAGTGTACTGAAGTGGAAAGACATTCGAATATTTGGTAGAAAGCATGCATAACAGAACCTTTTAGGGCGATTTCGAGCTTTATGTTTCAAACAAGACTCTTTCCAATTGAGAATTCTTTTTATATAATTGAAGGTCTTCAAATATTTACATCTTAGATATACATATTTTGAAAAACTGTAGGTTTGCGCCAAATATATTTACGGAATGAACGCCAAATATTTTTAAAACAGATAAAGTAGATTGACACTTAATTATACAATTTTATTAGTAAATTTTTTAACTACTTGTCAGTTATTTAACTACTACTTTTAATCCAAATTCTCAATGTCTTAATAATTCTCAATATTCTGAATATAAGAAATATTTTTATCACAAATGTGTTTTCTTATTTTAAAAATATTTTTCAATGAAAAAAATATAAATTGAAGCAAGTTTGTTCATAACTTAAATAAGAATACTAGGTTAATCAAATTATAAGTTAATCAAATACTGCTGGGCCGGGATAGCCTGGTTGGTAGGGCATTGGGCCCATGTCCAAGAGGTCGTGGGTTTTATCCCTGCTGGCCGAAGACTCTCTGTGTAGTAAATGGTAACTGATGCACGTTAAATCTGTCGAGTTTCGAAGTCCTCCATGTTCCCATAACAAATCAATATCTCAGGGGGTACTGGATTGGAGATTGATCGTTCTCTGATTCAGGTCTAAATTACGATCTGTGGATGAATGAATGGATGTATGAATTTGTCCGCTCTATAAACGGGTGTGACGTATAAGTGTGGCAGAAGTCGAATTCTTGGCCATAGATGGCGCCACAGGAAAACAAGAACAATCGCAACCCCTCTGCCTCATACGTCAACAACAACAACAATCAAATACTACTAAGTACTACTAAGTCAATCAAATTATCATCTTACTCTGCAGTAGCTCATTTACACAAAAAATACAGAATAAAGTTCTAAAAAATACATAATAAGGTTCATTTAAAAAATACATAATAAGTTTTTAAAGTTTTCCTTTAAAACATTGAATTAAAAATAAAGAAAGTACTTTGATACTTCGGTATATAAAATGAAAAATTCAAAAATTATATTTGAGAATTATATTAAAATTGTGTTAATAATTAATAATAATTAATTAATTGAAATCCTATTATAATAATTCAAAAGATATTCTTAAAAATTATTTATGAATTGTTTTGAATTTTTTAATTGCTTAGAATCGTTTCATAATTGTTAGGCCACATTTTTTAATTTCTAACAAAACCATTCGAAAACTTCGCCTTTTTAAGATATTATTGTTGTTGGAACTAATCTCAAATAAAATAAGTAGTAGTATATACTTGACAATGTGAACACTTCATTTGCTTCATGTATTTTGAAGGTGGAAAAGATAACTTGTCTCCAGCGCTTAAAAATAGGCTTAAGAAGTGAATGAACAAAACATATTTAAAAAAGAAAACTCAAAGTTGCCAACGAAAAATTGAAACGGGGAAGAAACAAAACTAGAAAACCGCAGCAATCAAGAGGCTAATCATGGCAGGATGCCATTTAAAGTGCTGTTGAGGGTGGGTGAGAAATTCAAGTCGTCAACCAGAAAATCCACTTCCATATGAGCCGGGATAGCCTGGTCGTTAGAGCCCGGGAGTCTTCGGCCGGTGGGGCTCGAACCCACGAACACCGCCGGCCGAAGACTCCCCGTGTAGTAAAGTGACTGATGCACCTGAAATCTGTCGAGTCGCAAAAGTCCTCCATGTTCCCATAACAAAACAGTACCTCTGGGGGTACGGGATTAGAGATCGATCGTTCTCTGATTCAGGTCAAAATTACGATCTGTGGATGAATGAATGGATGTATGAATGGGTTCGCCCTGTAAACGGGTACGACGTATGGTGTGGTAGAAGTCAAATTCTTGGCCATAGATGGCGCCACTAGAAAACAAGAACAATCGCACCCCTTCCGCCTAAACAGGCATACGTCAACAACAACAACAACAACGTCGATATGAATGAAACAGGATTCAATAAAACTTATCAAGACGAAAAGAGGAACAGAAGGATTTAGCGAATCATTAATTGCTGAACATTGTTGTAACCTAGGACAAATTTACTATTGATAACGCCAAAATTCTTACCAACTCTGTTAATCAATTCATCTTCATGCATAGAAATCTTATTTTGGCCGATACCCTGTTTAAAGATATTAGCTCTTCTCACTAACACTCAGAAATGCAGCCTGCCATGTTAAGCCTCTTGGCTCCTGCAGTTTTTTTAAGTTGTGTTCTTTCACCTTTATTTTATTTTTAGTTTTTTTCTTCTTCTGTAACTTTTCTTCTTCTAATAACATGGTAATAACTGTTTCAGACATTTTTATCTGTGTTATATGGAAACCGTCCTCCACCACCGTTTAAATGCAAAACGTTGTCGCCAAGCGGTATTTAATATTAACTGCGATTACATTGAGAGAAAAAAAGCGTAAGTTTAACATGTTCATTAAAGTCATAATCCTGTGATTAAAGTTCCTGTATAGTTTTAATGAACATTTCACACTATGTTAATGATAAAAATGAACGATTTCACTAAGCCATTATTTTTAGTGTTAGAGGACTAAAATACTTGCATTAAAACAAATTTAAAAAAAGAGTTAAACAAATAACAATGTTATTGTTTAATAATTTTTAACATGACAGACAAAGATCCACATTTGCATTACATTCTAGATAAAATGATTTTAGACATTTAAACAAATAAACGGGGGGTTATTAAATAGTAACGACGATTACATTGAAGAAAGTAAATGTAACATGTTAATTAAAGTTATAATCCTGTGTTTAAAGTTCCTGTATAGTTTTAATTAACACTTTACTCTATGTTAATGATAAAAATAAATGACTTCACCAAGCCATTATTTTTAATGTTAGCTAACTAAAATACTTGCATTAAAATAAATAAAAAAAGAGTTAAAACAATAACAATGTTATTGCTTAATAATTTTTAACATGACAAAAACCCACATTTGCATTACATTCTAAATAAAAGGATTTCAGGCATTTAAACAAATATTCTCTATAAACCAGTTGGATGAAAGTTATTGAAAGGTGTTTTCATATTCTTCACTGCATCCAATCATAACAGCTAAAAGCTTCATTGTCAAAACGTCAAGTCTTTCCTCGAAGGTTAATAACGATTTGTCTCCAAAATAGTTTAAAATTCAACACACTAAGTATTTTCATTTAAGAAACGACGTGATTTTCATGAATAATCGCCGAATTTAGGAATGTATCTTTGCGTCGAGAAAAAATACTGCGACAATGGTGTGGCATTTGAAAGACTAACAATTGCTTTACCAGGGCACCGTACATCAAAATTCAAAGATAACTCTAGTATTTAAAGATTTCTTTGAAAAGAAAAGAAATCTTGTTTCTTTTAAATCATTTCGAAATCTTTATTATGAACATCACTTTATTTTATTTAATATGCAGAAATTTATGCTTTTGAAACTTCAGTTGAAGAGATATAATGATCCATTCAGAATATTCCAAAATAATTTTTTGTGTGTGTATGTGTGTGGATTATGACAAGTCTATTTAAATAGTAAAATATGTTTTGCGTATTTATTGTTCTTTAATTTTACTATTATATTTCAGAATTCGTAAATGATACTGTTCTGTCAACTTGTCATTCTTATTTGAAATTTTAAATATTGTAAATACAGGGGTAAATAAACGAAGCACTTTGTATTAATAGTATGTAAATTGAAATTTGGTTATTGATTTTGTTTTTCAATCTTAGTTGAATAAATTAAATTTGACTTTTCAAATACTATTTTAACTTTTGTTTTATTTTCCCCTTAATTTTTATTGAACTCTTTTTTTTAATGTTATTTTAATTCACCTCAAATTTTAGTTTCGAGTTTAAATTTTATTTCATATGTTTTTCCTTACTTTTTTTAACTGTTCTTTTGTTTCATTTCTTTACTCTTCTACCATTTTTTGTTGAATTACCCCCCTGTTTTTTAATTTTTCTTTATTTTGTTTGTTTATAAAATCTAATTTTGGTTTTGCCTTTAATTTTACTGTGTCTTTATTTCGTGTTTACTTATTTTTAATTTTTATTGTATAGCTTTACCAGTTTTCTATATTAAACTTATTTATTCTAAATTTTATTTTTATTTGTATTTTTCACTTCATTTTTTTTAAATTTCTTTTTTTTTTAAATTTTTTTATTGTTATCTTAAAAAAATGAAATTTTCCCTCTCATTGAAAAAGCTACATTTTCATACGAAATTGTAAGAAAAAATATATTATATTTTATATATATTTGCTAGCCGACCGGTCTATTAGGGAACTGCCCTTGCATCAGAATGGTTTTGGGTTCGAATCCCGGGCAAGGCATAGATGTTCTTTCCTTCTCTGTTCTATCTGTCCTTAGTAAGGGAGCAACGTTGGCCCACCTAATATGGTGCCCCTGAAAGAGTGGCCAACAAATCTGCCCTTCAGATGCCTGCATGACGTAAGTCATTCGCCAGGTGGGGATTGAAAGTATATATATATATATATATATATATATATATATATATATATATATATATATATATATGGGTCATTCTCACAAAAACAGTCATTTTCATGTCCCCAGTATATTTTATGTTTGTTTTACAACCTACGAAAAAAATTTTTTCAGGGAAAGTGTCCTTCAGAATGCAAGCTAACAAAAGAATAAAAATAAAATTATCAATTTTTATTTTTTATTAATTTTAGGTAATAAAAATATACCAATATGTCATTCCCTCACTTGTCCCCACTGCTGATTTAAAAAAAGAAAAAAATTGTTTCTGAAATAAAAAAAATTTTTTTACAAATTTGAGTTTTTTATTTGAGAATATTGAAATATAGAATTCAGAAAATAAATTTTAAATTTAATTTCTGATAAAAATATTAACACAGCACTATTTTAAACTTTGTCCCCAGTGTTTCGCGTCATTCCCTCACAACAATGTTCTTATCACCTGCAATCATCTTAGAATAAAAATATTTTAATAAAAACTTCAGAAGTTAACAACTGGCATCATAGAACAAAATTGCAGTATGTTTCCATCTTCAACTTAAAGAAGCTTTGCTGTGGAATAAATTTGAATGAATCAAACCAGGTAAAATTTTTTACATTTGTCATTCCCTCATGTCGTTTTTTAGAGTAAAATAAAATACAACTTCAGCGAGAAAGTGGATAATTATATGTTGCTTTCTTGCATGAATATAATTGTATGTGATTGACTTCAGAAATTAATAAAGCCTAACTGTTATTTTTAAATTTTATTGAATTCGTCATTCCCTCACTAGTGTATAAAGTGAGGGAATGATTCAAGATGAGTATATTATTAAATTTTTTTTTGTTCAATCGTGCCAGCCAATTTTATTTCCCAAAGCTGTAAAAACTATTAAATATATAAGATTAAATTATAATAAATATTAGATATACTTAGTATTTTATCATTTTCAAACTTTAGGTAGATGTAACTTAGATAAAAACATGTATTAAAATAAAATATCATTCCCTCACTATTAGTGTCAGTCCCTCACTTTTTAAATAGTGAAAATAATTAATTTACTTATTAATTACTTTGAAAAATAAATTAATAAATTGATTTATTAAACTAATTAATTTATTTATTAAATTAATTAATTAATTATTAATTATTATAAATTAATAATTATAAATTAATTATTTAAAAAATTAATTAATTTAAATATTAAGTATAATTTATAGGATATATACTTTCTTTATAATGCCATTACATATTTCTATTAATATAGAAAGTTTCAGAGCTTTTTATTCACTTTACTTTTTTGGGATTTTATGAACTGAAAAATGACAGTTTTCGTGAGAATGACCCATATATATATATATATTTGCTTAAAAATATATATTACATACCTATATTATATATTTGATTTAAAATGTTCTTAATGTTTTCTAAGCTGTTTTATCATATACATCATATTTTTATGTAGACACTTTTTCGTACTTACCAACATAAAAGTACGTGAAATTTATATCACACCATTTTTTTAAACAACAAAATTAAAATTAAAAACTTTTTATCGTTTGCCCGATATATTTTAACAAAAATATTTTACAAAAAGGATCACAAGGTATTTAAGTCATATTGTATTTAAGTTAATTTATCTTTACCTTAAGGAAGTTATGGTCATTCAATTGCTAACTTTAATGCATTTTTCTGCTTAAAAGAAAATAATTTCTCTCTAATATTTTTATTTTTAAGTAACTTTTAATTTAGGTAATTGTTTTTTTTAAATTAATTTATTAGCTACCCAGACATTTAACAGTTTTAAAAAATCAATTTAATTTTTATCAGTGCAAGAATAATTTATTCTAATTCAAAAACACCATTAATAGAATAATTTTTTAATTTTTTATTCCTAATCCGCAACAAACGAATATACTCCTAAACTCAATTAGTTCTTAAATAGAAATTCCAGTTTTCGATAATTCAGCAAACTACTTTTATTCGTTTCTTTCAAAGATGAAAAAAAAGTTTTTCTTTTTAAATTTCGTTATTGCACTTACACTAACTCTTAAACAAAAGAATGCGAAGCTTTTAAAATTCAATTAATAAATTTTAAACACGGTAAAAAGTCAAAAGGAAAAGAAATAATGAAGCAAGTCATTTAAAAAAAAAAGTTTAAAGTATGGTATTTCTAGTATCTAGAAGTATTAAATGAAAAAAAACTATTTATAAATTAAATTAAAGATATATTTAAAGAAAAAAACTGCTGTAGAAGAAATTAAATCAGCTCAACTGAATTTTACAAAAATTAAACAATCACTTCGTAAAGCTTAAACGAATATGTTAGATCATTTCAATAAAAATATTGCTATTGTGTTGAGTTACTTTTTTAAGATAAAAAAGTTATTATATTTTTCAGGAGGTATTACTTCTAACGAAGAAAGTTGTTATTTATAATTTAATAAAATTTATAAGAAAATTTAATCAGTCTGTAAAAGATGAAGCGTATAATTCTGTAAGATATGAATAAAGTTGAGTGCTTTCTATTTGTGATAAAAGAAACTTTAAAAAAATTTACTCCTGTATTTCATGCAGATATATATCTGCATCAAATTAACTTTACTATTTTCTTTCTGAATTTAAAATTTCAAGCAAACACATTTGAAGAAAAAAACATTCACAAAGTGATTGTTAAATTTCAAAATTATAAATATATAACATTTTACTAGAACCTTTGCTTCGTTTTAGTTTTAAAATTTATACTGTAATCAATATACTGTAATCGATAGTTTCGAACGTTTTTACACTTAAGTATGGTTTCAATATGAAAGACTTTTCAGGCAAAGACAGTTTCTGGTTTTTCTTCATAATAAAACACAAAACCGTGGTGGCTCAGGGATAGAGCGTTTGCCTCCCAATGAGGTGACCCAGGTTCAAATCTCAGAGGTGGCTGGTTAGCGGTGTCAGAACTGACCCCAGTGCTGACGTAAATAAACCTCAGTGATTTACGGATCATGTGTTAGAGTTTCCTTGTTGAGGTTTTCATGGTTTTCGATTCCATGTAACGAAGGCTAATTTGTCCCAATGGTTAAGCCAGGAGTTCCCTTATTTTCTGTGTTAAGTTCAAAATTACAAGGCCCCGGAGCTGAACATTTCTAGTCGTTAACTCAAAATTTTGTCAGCTACTCGGTTATAAAATTTAAAAAAATTAAAATACTAAAACACAAGAGCAGCAATGGCTCAGGGGACAGAGATCTCGCCTCCAAACAAAGTAATCCAGGCTTGCATCCCAGCGATAACTAGAGAATATGAAATCTGCTCTCGGCTTGCACCAACAACAGTGCAGTCATAAAATATCCATATCTGGTGCGAATACAGTTAAAACTGCTGTTGTCTCTAATGCCACTTGCCACACAGGCAAGCCTGCTTGGTGAAACCGAGCAAATTTAAGGCAATTTTAAATATTTAAGCAAATTTAAGCAAATTTAATTCAAAATTAATTAATTTAGCTTTTTCCTATAAACTGCTCTTTGGTTAGTATGTTACCGATAGTATACAGGACAATTTGTTGTAGTTGTAGTTAATTTACGTCGCACCAGAGCTGTACAATGGGCCATGTACAATGGTCTGGGGAACATCCCTGAGGATGATCCGAAGACATGCCATCACGATTTTGATCCTCTGCAGAGGGGATGGCACTCCCGCTTCGGTAGTCCAACGATCTGCACTCGAAGTCGAGCACTCTAAGGTAGCACAGTTTAACGAGGACCAATACCGCACACCCTCGGTCCCTACGCAGACTGATCCAAGTGGTCACCCACCCACACACTGACCGTAGCCAGTGATGCTTGACTTCGGTGATCTGCTGAGAATTGTGTCTTAACGATCAGTCCACTACGGGATTTACAGGACAAAGAATTTTGCACTTTTATTGATTGATTTGGAATAATTAGTCCCTTTTGGAGTTCAATTTGCTCACCTAAATATAATTTCGCAAAAATATAATTTTTTTAAAAATTATATCTTGTTTAATAGAATGTAATTTAATTACAATTGTGACACTATTTTAAATGTGAAGTGAAACAGATAATTTACGATTATGTAAGTATTCAAACGCTTAAATATAGGGCAATTCCACAGAAGTGTCAACTTTTAAGTGAAATTTTCGTTTTTTATGAATTGCATATTTTAATTTTAAAAATATGTTCTAAAATAGCCAAAGTCTACATATTGCCGTTTCATTTTTGATAATTTCAAATTTTTTGAATCTGGCAGCATTCTAAAGTAATCACATGGCTGACAAGTGAATTGTTCACATTTGTGCTCAAATTTTTTTCTTGAAAAATACTTATAAAATGAAAGAAATGTATCTTTCTATTGCAATATTTTGATAAAAATATGCATATAGAACAGAATTTAAACATATTAAGTTTAATATATGAAATAAAAGTAACTTCTTTTGGGTCATTACGTCACATGTCTTAATAATGCAAAAATTTCCTGAGAACGAAGATAAGATGTGACATTGGCAAGTTAGATATAAAACCTCTTCAGAGACAACCTAATTTTCAAACTGTTGAAATTTTTACTAATTCTTAAATAAATATTAATCCTGTTTATCTGTTACATTCTGTTTATCATTTACATATTAATAAAACATTTTTTAAATGAAGGCTTTCTTCTACTAAACTTTTTGTCATTCCGTCACAGCAAATAGATGTTAATAACTGCAAGCCAACATGAGGTTAATTTTCCAAATTCACATTTTACATTGCTTACACATTATACTAAAAGTATAAAATAGTTCAGAAAAATAATAGCTGCAAAATTCGCAGAAGCTACTAGTTCTAAGCGGCATGCCAAAAGCCTGGTTGCCAAAATGTCATTCCGTCACGCAAATAAAAAGTTCGTAAAATTAAAAGTAAAAAAGATAGAAAATCCTGTTTTTTTAGTTTATGAAGCGCATTATGCCAATAATAATGATATGCATGAGAAAAAAATTTTTTATTTGAAATTAGATACATAGAAACTTCAATTAATTCTTATTTTGCAAGTCAAAATGTCATTCCGTCACATATGGAATTGCCCTATATTGAAACTGCTCAGTGTGTTAAAATCGATAATAATAACTTAAGTAAACTACACTGCTTAGTCTTCTGTATTCTGACAATAATTAAACTATCATTCATATAAGACTGTCGTAGTGAGTATAATGCATGCCTAATAGTGGGGATGCCTGGGAAACATCTCTGAGAATGATCCGAAGACATGCTATTCCAATTTTGATCCTCTGCAGAGGGGATGGCACCCCCGCTTCGGTAGCCCGACGACCTGCACGCGAAGTCGAGCACTTTACGGTAGAACAGTTTAACGTGGACCAATACCGCACACCCTCGGTCCCTACGCAAACTGATCCAAGTGGTCACGCTCCCGCACACTGACCGCAGCCAGTGATGCTTGACTTCGGTGATCTGCTGAGAACCGTGTCTTAACGATCAATCCACTACGGGACTTACAGGACAAAGAATTTTGCACTTTTATTGATTGCTTTGGAATGATTAGTCCCTTTTACGTTCACCTAAATATAATTTCACAAAATATAAGAAATTATATCTTGTTTAATAGAATGTAATTTAATAACAATTGTGACACTATTTTAAATGTGAAGTGAAACATATAATTTACGATTGTGTAAGTATTCAATCGCTTAAATATATTGAAACTGCTAAGTGTGTTAAAATCGATAATAATAACTTAAGTAAACTACACTGCTCAGTCTTCTGTATTCTGACAATAATTAAACTATCATTCATATGAGACCTTCGTAGTGAGTATAATGCATGCCTAATAGTTAAACAAACGCTTAATTACAAACTACAGAATATTATAAACCCAATTAAAATGACTTGAGCACCGTTAATAATAAGTAATTTAAACGATGTTAAGACATTAAAGTTTATGATGTTTTATAAATAGTCATTAGATAATTTATAGACAAGGAAATCGATTTCATCTAAATGTGCTTCTTTTAACACATTTCAAATCTAAGCATTCTAAATAGGCAGGGGGTGGAAGCGAATCTAATTCATTTGTATTTCTGTTTCCAAAAAAATTTAAATTTCATTCCTTAATTCTTGAAATTCTGAACCTTAGATTAAAAGTCATTCGATGAAACTTTTTTTACCTCTGCACACTTAGATTGTTTGCAAAGTTAGACATCGATATGAGGAAATGAATATTCCATAAGAGCTGAAGTAGAAGAAATTTCAGAAGAAAAACTTTAGTAGCTTCAAAAGGAAAGGTTGAAAAAGTCGACATGTTTCCAACGCTCAAAACAGGTACTCATTTTCAAGACCTGCAACACGTGAATGATTAAAACAAAACAGATTTGAAAAGAAAAGACAGAGTTACCAACAAAAAAACCGAAAATAAAATAAAAAAGAAAAACAAAACAAGAAAAAATACAACAGTGTTCCTTGTCTTGCTTTGCCACTTTCAGCCACCATTGCTCCTCTCGGTCACCGTGATTTTTTATGTTTTGTTTTTCACTTTTTTTAATTTTTCGTGTTTTGTTGGCAACATTGTTTCTCTTTTTCTCAAGCTTTTTCCTCATTCACCTGTCAGCTGATTTTGATAATGGGTGCCTGTTTAGATAATACAGAATTAAAAAATATTTTTTTCCAAACATTTTCAGAAAGATTCAGAAATATAAATTTGCGAGCAAGCTGCAATCGTTTAATATACTCTTTAACTGCCATAAAAATAAAACAAAATTTATAAGGAAATAAAATTTATATTCTGAATCGAAAACGTAAATCAGATAGAAAAGTGGCAAAATAACTAATTTCATTTTATTACAGCCGACCCAATTTTTTTGTGGGTTTACGACTACTAATGTTCAACTCCGTAGCCTTATAATTTTGAACCCAATCCAGAAGATATAGGAAGTCTTGAATCAAGTATAGGGAGAAATTTGCCTTCGTGGAGAAGACAACGAGAACCTCCCACAGTTAGCCTGACGGCAAAGGGACTCTTATCCATGATCCGCCTACCACTGAAGATATTTCACGTCAGCACTGTGGTCGGTGCAAGCCGCATGCGGATAAAAACAATAGTTGACACAATCATGAAGAACAATTATTATATGTTAAAAACTAGGTCTAGTATTTTGAAAGTAATTAATTGTTTATTTAAAAATTATAGCTAATAAATACTCAAACGATTTTAATTTGTTTAATTGCAATAGATAATGCACATTTCGAACATTAATAGCAAAGAAACTGATGAAACTTAAGACACTTTCGTTTAATATTTTCTCATCTACTTTTACTAAGTTTGAATCTTTTAACTGTTTTTTTCATTTTAGTTTCAAACCACTGTAGAGATACTCATTGATATTCATTTAAAAAATAAGATACTCACACGAGTTTTCTGAACTAAACCACTACTACTATGTATGATCAATATGAATTAAACCTTTCATAAAGTATCTCAAATATGCACTACCAAAACGTTATATTTTTAAATCTAAATCAAAGAAACATCATTGATCATCTAAAAACTGATTCCACGTTTTGCTGAGATTAAAAATATGTTTAAACGTGAATCAGATATTTTAGTCTCAGTTAGTCTGTAAGTTTGTCAAATTTTTAATAATATTTTTAATAATTTTAAAAATTTTTAATAATTTTGTCAAAAGTTTTGATGCATATTTAGTAAGAATTCTAACTTGCAATTGGAATAATAAAAATAGTGCTACTAACAGTTTTAAGTAAAAAAGATTCATAAATATTCATATTCATTTACTCATAATTTTGCAAAGATTCGTTTGTTTTGATATCTCATCAGAATTTATTCATACATTAATGTATGAACATAATTAAAACATTTTTAATATGGCCCTTAACTTCTTGAAGACAAATTTTAAGAATCTAGTAATTTAATTATTTTTCTTCTTTAATTAAAAAAGCTAGCTGCTCCGCAGAAAAAGCTTTTTAAATTTTCTTACCTCATGTGTGGTAACTAAAAGAAATTGCTTTAAATTCCTCTATTTGGGATTGGACACACAAAACATATTCATCAAACAAAAAGTGTTTAAATTGCGAAATTGTTCGAGTTTATAACACAAGATAAAAACCAAAAAATATTCTTTATGATAGATACTTATATTTTCACATTATTAATTCTTCTTCTTTTTTTAATAACATTCAAGAAAAAATTTCAAAACCTTGAAGCATTTCGTGCGGCGAACATTTTCTTAAATTAAAAACTATTAAATAAAACCTAAAAATTTTATCTTCTCTATTTCAGTCTAATTTTTAGCTTTTTTTTATTTTTACTCGAATAGACAAATATCTTGAAATTGAGGAAGAAAAAAATTGATTTCTAAAAACAATTTTTATTTGTATCATAGTATTCTTCCAATGAGCAACCTTTTACAAATTAGAAAGAAAATATTTGAGTAGTACTTAGAAATCTTAAAGAAAAATGTTAAAGAGAGCACTTTAACTAATGAAAAGAATGTATGAGAAATGCTTTTGATTTAAGGAATTTCATATCTAGTAAATAAAGAATATAAAAAAAAGTATATTCGACTTTAATAAAGTAGCAGTTTAAGAGTAGGATTACGATTCAAGAAGACGGTTACATTTTTAGAGATGTAAATGATAAAAAAAATAACTATATCCTTTTCAAATAAGAATTACCATATTTGTTACAAAGTCTCAAGTTTTAAGCATCTTCTTTTATGGTTTAACGATTATTACGCTTCATTTAGTTTAATACCCTCAAAGTTTTTACAGTTTTAAATGATTTTGTAATTTAAACATATGTGAATTCCTTAAACTACGACCATGATTTTAATGTGTAGCATTTTCAATGCGGAATTTTTTAAAAAGTATCTGAATGTGTTATAAAATCCTATTAAGAAATGAGAATCAAGATCAAGATTACGCGAATTTATTTGCGCATAATGAACAACACTTAAAGAAATGCTTAACCGCGTTTTTAATGCTTATTTAAGCTAATTAATTTTTAAGTATTTTAAATCTTGTACAGAATGCAAAATTTCTTGAACAGCCTCTATACTTTAAGAATAGGCTTAGACATATTAAACATACCTTTTTGTTATATTTTGTATTTTAAATGCACTCAAACAGCATTTAAATTTTCGAGAATTTTATACGATGCGCAAATGAAAAAGTTCCACATGCAGCCAAAGTTCAGAAGGTTATAGATTGAAGCTCGCATATTTATATATTGATATATGCATTTAAATAAATTAATAAAAGATAATACTAGATGCCCCTAAAATGACCAATTATATGAAAAATCACTTACAAAAAGGAAGGAGTTGGAGAATTTATGATTTACTGCTTTCTGCTTTGAAAATCAGTTTCTTTATTCACACAAAAATTTAAAAAATTGGTTACAAATTTATCAAAAGGTAGTGTTGAATATGAAAAGCTATAAAACAATATTTTTGAAATAACTACTATTTGTACAATAACGTGATGAAAACTGAGAACAAAACTTAAATACTCATACGCAAATATTTTTTATTAGAATGAACTAATATGTAGCAAAAGAAAATAGTCTTTTAGATGTCCTCATACAGTACCAACTTTGCGAGATCTCTGGTTTCCTCAACACAACGCAGCAGACCTTATAATTTTATTACTTTGCTTTGATTTTAAATGTCATTTCAAAACGTCAGTCATTATTGGGATACTCGGTATTTGATCATTCAGTTTTTATTCGAAGTTTTACGCATTTATGTGTGGAGAGTTCTCAAAATTAGAGGAGCCAACTTTTATTATTAGGAATTAGAATAGAACCTCTGAGAGAAGATGTCATCATACGCCGTTAGGAGCACCTTCTCAATATTCCATTATGAATTGGCTGTTCATACGCATTTGAAAAAGTACTTTTATTCATCTGAATTATATTAATTTTATGTTAATTTTATGCTTTCTCATCGTTATTGTAGAAAAATGCATTCAAATATGCTCAGAAATAGTTGTTTTCTCGTACTTTAATGATTTGGTGTTTGAATCGGGGAGGGAATTTCATTGTTCCTTTTAATTTAATTTCTATAATACATTTAATGAGAATACTTGTCTAGTAACCCTGTTTATAATTATACTAAACAATCGATAGATTAAAAAATGCAAAGCTTACACTGCAAGTATCTTAATGCAGTTTAATTTTACTTTAATTTTAATTCTAATTTTAAGTAACAAAATTAATCAATTTTATGAATATTTTGTCTTTCTTCTCCCTCTCATTGGCACGACAGCCCAGGAAGGGCCATGGCCTTCTCAACAAGCCTATGCCAAAACATTCTTCCTTTAGCCAAGGTTCTCCAGTTCATTATCTTTAAAAATCGTAGGTCCTTTTCAAGACAGTCTAAAAATCTTAGGTTTGGTCGTCCTCTTTTTCTTGTACCTGTTGGCCTGGCACTGAAAACTTTATTTGGTTGTCCTGCTATCCTCCATTCTTATAATGTGGCCTGCACATTTAATCCTTTGATTTTTGATAAATTTAATGACATTAGGTTCTTTATATGCTTTGTAAAGTTCCGTGTTTGATCTTGTAAACCAGGTACCGTTTTTACTTATTCCATCAAAAATGCTTCGTAGTATTTTTCTCTCAAATCTAGTTTTCATATTTTCATCTCCACGGGTCATTGTCCAGGTCTCACATGCGTATGTAAGCACTGATCGTATGAGACATTTATAGAGTAACACTTTTGCTTTTCTTTTTATTTGGCTTGACTTAAGATATTTTCTTATACCATAAAAACACTTATTGGCTATTGTGATTCTCGTGTGTATAATATTTTGTCATAAACACGTTAAAAAATAATTTTTGTCTATTAAGTAACTTAATTCTTTTTATTTTAGCCACTTAATTGGAAATATAAAATGAAATAAGTAAAATTGCATTTACATGCTATGAAGTCCTATAAATATGATTAGAATTCAATAAAACAGGTTAAGTCAAATTTAAAATCCTTTGCATTTAAATAACCAATTAAGTAGGTATCATTAATGGTAAATACAAATACCTTAAATGTTTTTTAATGTCATAAAAGTAAAGTTAAATGAAATACAAGATTTGATTTCATCTCATGAGTTTGCCTTAATTTTTCTTTTACGTAAAAAATTAATCAGTGGAGACGATCATGAAATCATTTAACACTAAGATAAAGAAAAATCTAATAACTCCCAAAGTAATTAGCATGTACCAGGAAATAACTTCCCACAGCGAAGCAATCAATGAGAAAAGTACAAAAAGTTTAATTTTCGTTACATTTAGTGTCAAGACTGTTCATCAGGCAACAGAAGTAAAAATGACTTTTGCAGTTTATTTTTTCTTTCGTTCCTAAAGTAGAAAAGAATTTCAAGAAAGAAATTAGTTTGCGATTAAAGAAAGAATCGTAAAAGCATTTGAACATAAGCCAAAAAGGAAAACTGGTGAATCTTTCCTAACTTGAACTTTAACACGCGCGAATAAAAGAAAAGTATTTTGAAGAAAGATTAATGAAAGCAATTATTAAAGAAAACAGTCATGAAATACTTTTTTTTTGTAATATTTTCACATTCTGTTTCTTGAAATCCAAGGAAAGAAATCATCGGATGTATATATCACTTGATGTTTAAAAGTAGGACAAAGAAATATTACTGCTTTTTTTCCGACTTTGACTCTTCTTAACACGGTGATCTTTTTAAGGAACTTTTGCCATTTTACAAAATAAGACATATGATGTAAAAAATTGAAGAAGATTCCTTAGTATAAAAAAGATGTGTCTTATTGCAAATCTGCTGTAATTTTAGATAAAAAAAATTAAAACATAAATTTTTTATGATATAATTTGAAAATATGATAAAAAAAGATTTTATTCTTTCCTACCTTGAACTTTAACACACATTTTATTCCTCAGAAATTGTTTTATTCCAAAAAAAACATTTTTCAAAATGGTGGCAAGATTTCTCTTATTACGTTCTGCTGTTCATTCTATTTTCATACTACAGTTCCGAATAACGCTTTCTTTATTGAAAGTTTTCTAACCGCTGTCCGAACTAAAATCATACAGATTTAAAATTCATATTTTCTATTTCCTAGATCAAAATTATAAACTAAGGATAAACTCAGCTTGGATTTACCACATTGTAAAGTTGTTAAGGAAAAAAAATTACAAATAAATAAATAAAATAAATAAATAAATTTAAAAAAAATCCAAAATCGATCATTGGTTCGGTTTACAGCAGCACCAAAGCGCTTATATAGATTGAGTATAGCTTAGTTTCTTTTATCATGGTTTTAAGTTCCAAAACCATGAGCACCAATAATGATAATAATAAAAGTGAGAGCCGTGACGGCTCAGGAGATAAAGCGCTCGTCTTCCAATGAGGTAACTCCGGGTTCGAATCCCAGCAATGGCTGGTCGATACGAATTCCACATCCAGCTTGCACCGACCACAGTGTTGACAAAAAATATCCTCAGTGGTAGACGGAGCCTGGATTAGAGTCCCCTTGCCGTCAGACTAAGCATGGGAGGTTTTCGTGGTTTTCCTTTCCATGTAACTCAAATGCGGGTAAGTTCAATCAAAAAGTCCTCCACGAAGGCCGGAATAGTCTGGTCGGTAGGGCGCTGTGCTTATGTCCGAGAGTTCGTGGATTCGAACACCGCCGGCCGAAGTCTCCCCCGTGTTGTAAAGTGACTGATGCACGTTAAATCTGTTGAGTCACAAAAGTCCTCCATGTTACCATAACAAATCAATACCTCTGGGGGTACTGGATTGGAGATCGATCGTTCTCTGATTCAGGTCAAAATTACGATCTGTGGATGAATGAATGGATGTATGAATGGGTCCGCCCTATAAACGGGTGCGACGTATGGTGTGGCAGAAGTCAAATTCTTGACCATAGATGGAGCCACTGAAAAGCAAGAAACGCACACTCTGCCTTAAATTCGGTCGGTTTCACCAAGCAGGCTTGCCCGGGTGGCAAGTAGCATTAAAAAAACAACGGCAACAATCCTCCAAGAAGGGAAATTTTTTCCCAATATTTCATCCAGGAGTTCCCTTGTCTTCTGTGCATTGGATTCAAAATTACGAGTCCACGGAATTGAACATTAGTAGTCAAACCCAAACAGTTGTTCAACGACTGTTATAAAATAAAAAATAAAATCGTAAAAGTGAAAAGAAAGGTCATACTTTTAAAGAATTGTCTAACGTAAATTGTCATCAAAAATGAGAATAAAAAAATACTCACATTGGGGATCGAAAATTAATATTTTACCAATATAAAAGCAGAAACACTCTTGAAATCTAACTAATCACAATACAGGAAAAAAGAAGTAATAAACAACAACACTGATTTGATTAAAATCGAAAACAGAGATGAGTTGAAAGACGATTGTTAGAAACACCTTCTAGTTTTAACCTTCAATTAAACATATTTTGCTGTTTTTTGCAACCGCCTTTTTCTACTGTAATTGATCAAAAATCGATAGTGTCTTCGTTTCTCTGTTAGTTTAATATGAGACTGAATTTTCTTAATTTTTGTTAAGAATTCTAAAAATACTTATTTAAAGGTATAAGGCTTAAATATTAATTTGATGAATATATACTCCCAATGAGTATATTTTTTATTACATTTTAGAGAGTTCATAAGAGTTCTAAAAATACATATTAAAGGCATTCTTTATGGAACACCCTGTCTAGCTTGGTTTCATTTTAAAGTACGGTAAAGCATGAGCAACAAATTTTATATAATCTTAATAAAGTTAGGAAATGAACCATGGTTCTGTTCAAATAAGACCATAGATTCATATAATCAAGGGCTAAAAAAGTACAACTGGCAAGGAAATAGGATTTATTTTCGTAACTTACTAATATTATGGAATTTTAGTGCATGCAATTAAGACCCACGAATATTTTAAACGGATTGATAAAAAATTAAACATTTCAGGTCGATGCAATTCGAAAAAAAATTTTTTTTTCAGTGACTCTATTTTTTAACATTCCTTTTGATTTCAAAAAATTAAATTAATACTTTAAAGAAATTTTATAGCATTGAAAAGACTGCCATCTATATAAAATATATATTTACGAACAGAAAATGCTTATTTGACAGTTTTTGCTTATTTCCATCAATATTTTTTTATGTTATTTTTCAGAATAATGAAAGATTATTTTTTTTATCTATATTAAACTAGCTTTTATGAGGTAAATGGAAAACAAGCATTTTTTTAAAGATTTATTTGTATTTGCTTAATTTTACCCCACTACTGCAAACTTATCAACAACATTCAGATAACTATTAACTTCCTTCTAAATTATTTTACGATTAATTGAACGAATGTTAAATATCCTTATTTATTCATCATCTAGTGTATTTTTTATTTTCTAAAAAATGCATATTTCCATGAATTAAGAAAACAAATGAAATTGTATGCAAATTTTAAAAATATGGAACTACATCTTGTCTTCATCCTTAATTTATCACTTTTCGTCTTTTATTTACCATATTTTGTTACTTTATTTTAAACATCTAGTGTTTTATTTAGATTTCCAAAAAAGACAGCTTTTATTTCACTCTACATCATTGATCTAGACCATATTTTTTCCTTAATAGCTGATTCCTGACTTTTAAGTTTTCAAATTTGACTACTAAATAGAATACATTCTTATTCACTAGCATTTGGTAGGGAAAAAAAGTTCTAACCTATTTGAATATTCGATTCTTCTTTAGTTTTCTCAAAAAGCTCATAGTTTCATTGAAGAAAATTGAATGACATGTTTTATTCCTCCCCTATTAATTTTAACCAATGTTTCGATATAAAAATCGCGTTTCTTTGCCAAGGTTAGCCCAAAAATATTTATATAATTTTTATATAACAGCTGATTCCTTCCTTTTAAGCTTTCAGATAGTTTGTTAAACAAAACACACTTCCATTTATTTTACTCAAATTTGAAAAAAAAAATGCTTTAATTTATTTTTAAGTCCAATTCTTGGTCATTTTCCTCCAATAGCTAAAACTGTTGGCACTGAGAAATGACATGTTATTTTGTCACCACGTTAATGATGCCCCACTGTGAAGTGATCGTAAGACATTGCTCCCAGTAGATCACTGAAGTTAAGCACACTGCACTGTAGGCCAGAAGACCATGATCTTTGGCCTAAAGTCAAGAATTGAATTTTCAACTAAAATGTGTGTAGGCTGTTTTAACATAGCTCAAATTAAGTATTCGTAATCATTCCAAACATTATAATTTACTTTTTGGACCGACGAGAGTACAATGTAATGAAAAATTTGTTAAAAAAAATTTTCTTAATGTAACTTTTAAATTTTTATTTCAGAAATTTATATAGGAATTTCACCTTACTGTTACATTTTTATCAGAGTAACTAGTCTGAAATTATAGTACAATTTTTCAATTTGTTGGATTAGTTAATACTCTTGACAAACTTATAGTTTATATCTTATCATTTTACATTTTACAATGTTTGAATTACTTTCGAAACTTAGTTCCAAAAAGTTCCACGAGGTAATTAGCTAAACTTTTTTTTGTTGTCTTCTTTGATGTTTCTTCTTTCGAAAAAACCTGCCTCGTTTAGCCCGCATTGCAAAAGAGAACTAAATATACCGAAAAAACGAAAATTATGTTTTTTTTTTCATGTTTTCGCGTTATTTTGTAATTAATTCGCGTTATTTTGTAATATTACTTCGGAAATATAATTTGCTTTTCATTTTTAATATAAAATTACGAAAATTATTATATTTCCATTGCTATATTTAATTATTTAAACGTACTATATTATTTTTTTTATTTTTACTCGCCGTATTTCAGCTGCCATTTTGTTTTTTGGGGTATTTTTAGGGTATTTCAAAATTTCAACTATGAATTCAATTTACCTGCATATAAAAACCCCTAAATAAAAATCCCCAAATTTTGAAACAAATTTTATCAAAATACTAATTTTAGCCACGAAACCTTGGATGCTGGCCCACTGTGCACAGGCCTCTTTGATCAACCTAGAAAGGAACATTACGCGCAGGTCGTCGGGCTACCAAAACGGGGAAGCAGAAGATCAAAAAGATGAGATGGCATATCTTCGGATCCTCCTCAGGTATATTTTCCAGACAGTCACCAATTGAGAAGATCTAGCTCGACGTAAGTGAAATACTACTTTAATTCAAAGTTTTGGTAGTGAGAAATGTCATTTTTAGCCTCAAGTTAATTTTAACAGTAGGAACCTTTGTAGTCAAGGAAAGTGCTCAGGAGTGTGAAAATAGCGGGTTCGAATCCCATCGTAGTCCTGACTGCATCTTTGTGTATTCCTTCTCTAATTTCTGTTCTGATCTTCAGTTTGACAAAGGTTTATGATATGTATATCTATGTGAATAGGAAAATTAATACTAAAAGTAGCATTTCCTCCCGCAGTGGACCGATCGTAAAGACACGATTCTCAGTAGAACACCAAGGCCAAGCATCTCTGGCTGCGGTCAGTAAGCGGGTGCGTGACCCCTTTGATCAGCCAGCGTTGGAACCAAGGATGCGCGGTACAGGTGCTAGTTAAACTGTTCTACCGTAAAGAGCTCGACTTCGAACGCGTTCGTCGGGCTACCAAAGCGAAGGAGCCATCACTCTGCAGAGGATCAAAATCGTTATGGCATGTCTTCGGAGCATCATCATAGATGCTTTTCAGTCCGTCGCCAATAGCTTATTGCACAGTTATAGTGCGACGTAAATAAAGTATCTACCTACTATATACAATAGTGATATATAATAATAATATATAATAATAATACATTATTATTATATATTATTATATAGTAAGTCCATATATAAAAACGTTCTTAATAGTCTTCTCATTGTGTCCAAATAAAATTGAACCAGTGCATGTTGTTGTTGTTGTTGTTCATTTACGTCGCACTAGGGCTGCACAATGGGCTATTGGCGACGGTCTGGGAAACATCCCTGAGGATGATCCGAAGACATTCCATCACAATTTTGATCCTCTGCGGAGGGGATGACTCCCCCGCTTCGGTAGCCCGACGACCTGCGCGCGAACCAGTGCATGCAATAATGCTAAAAAACTTGGTTATTATTTGAGTTGTAGTTTTTTATTTACGTCGAAATTGAGCTGCACAAGAGGCTATTGGGATTATTATTTGATTGTTGTTGTAGTTCATTTACGTCGCACTAGAGCTGCACAATGGGCTATTGGCGACGGTCTGGGAAACATCCCTGAGGATGATCCGAAGACATGACGTCGCAATTTTGGTCCTCTACAGAGGGGATGGCACCCCCGCTTCGGTAGCCCCACGACCTGCACGCGAAGTCGAGCAACAGTTTAACGAGTGCCAATACCGCACACCCTCGATCCATACGCAGACTAATCCAAGTGGTCACCCACCCGCACACTGACCGCAGCCAGTGATGCTTGACTTCGGTGATCTGCTGGGAACCATGTCTTAACGATCAGTCCACTGCGGGACGATTATTATTTGAAGATCAGAAAGTTTATTAATGGTAAGATGCCTGTATTAAAAAGGAGCCTCCCTAGCCACACAGTCTCTTCTTGCCACCAAACGCTCTGTAGCGTTGAGATAGCGAGTTATAATCCCACCGTAGCGCTGCAATATTTATGCATTGCTATGTATCTTTGTAATACCTGCCTCTAACTTGTACTATCCTTTCCTCAAATTGACAAGGTTTTATAAGCCTTATTTGTTCAGAGAACTCAATCCTGCATATTTATGCGCGGAAATAAATATATAATAGCTCGAGTGCTTTGTGTTCACCATACATTACTAGCTCCTGAATTAAGAGACCGCTACTTGAACGTTATTCGCTTGTAAGCACAGACTTTCTTCTCTAAATTCAGAAGTTGAACCTATCATCTATTGCGTTGTACGTATTTCTGTGCAATGTATTATACTTATAAATTAATGTAAATAATTTGTAAACTTCAGTGAGGTTGTTATAACTGGGACACTTGAAAAACTTTTTTTTTACGAACAACAGACAGAAAGTTCAAATGACTGTGTGCGGAGAAATTTAAACAAACCTAGAGTAACTATTGGATTTAAAATGCTACCTTCTATACCATTTGCAATGAATTTGTGTAATTCTAGCTATAAAATTTTGAATTATGAACACAAACCTGCAACCTTCCTCTTCCCAGTTTAATACTTAAATTATTTCTTTCAATATTCTTCATTTATTCGTACATAAATTTTCAGACTTGAATGCGTACATGAACTTCCTTTAATCCTTTAGGTTTTAGCTTACATTCCTACAACAACCATTGCCATAAAAAGCTTCTTCAATAAAATTTGAGTCCCGCAGTAAACTGATCGTTAAGACACGGTTCCCAGCAGATCACCGAAGTCAAGCATCACTGGCTACGGTCAGTGTGCTGGTGGGTGACCACTTGGATCAGTCTGCGTAGGGACCGAGGGTGTGCGTCTGTTCTACCGTAAAGTGCTCGTCTTCGCATGCAAGTCGTCGGGCTACCGAACCGGGGGTGCCATCCCCTCTGCAGAGGATCAAAATTGTGATGGCATGTCTTCGGATCATCCTCCGGGATGTTTCCCAGACCGTCGCCAAAAGCCCATTGTGCAGCTCTAGTGCGACGTAAATTAACAACAACAACAACAATAAAATTCGAACAATTTTGCTGAGAAGATATGTTTAGAAAGTGAGTTATTTATATGCATATATTAACATAAATATACAAGTCTGTGAGTTCAATATATGTCAAATTGCAGATTAGAGAATCCAGGGTTAAAACGAGATTCAAAATGTTTGACGGAAGGGGGTTCACTTCTTACCCTGAGTGTCCGTTTATGAGTTGGAATTATGATTTGCTAGTTTCTCTGTCATGTTCGGAAATTTATATCACTGGAGAATCTCAATGTTTACTAGCACGTATGGTACTCCGGAAAGTTCGTGTTGATTTTCCCCAAAAGGACGAGGCCTGCACGGGACAGCCCAATACCATATAATCGCTTCATTGAAGTAGGACAAGCTTTACTTCTCATACATTGAATTGAGTACTTCTGTACTCAATACAAAAGAAGGCGGAAACCTCCCTGGTCGAGAGGGTAGTGCCCGCCAAACAGCTATGGAAAGCGTAGAGGTAGCAGGTTCGAATCCCTCTGCTACCCGTGTATTCATGCTGTCCTTCACTGCATTGTGCTATCTGTCCTTCTATTTAATAAAGGTTTATAAGTCTTAATTAAGCACACAAGCCTACAAATTTGTGTTGTAACAATAAATAAACAAAATGAGGATTACAAGTCAACGTCAAATTGAAAGACAGACAAGCAATTTACGGAAATAAATTCTATGTATGAAATGAAAGAATCTTACTGGTTTACGAAACCACAATAACGACCCCTCTGAACATTTGGTGGAGCAGCCATACTTCAAAAGCAATAAAAGTCCGATTACCACAAAATGTTTCGTGGAGCAATAACCTATCATAACCAAGAATGTAGATAATTTATTTATTTATTCCCATATACATAAATCTACAGACTTGTGTTCTCAGTAATAGTAAGGATTTATAGGCCCTTGTCAAAAGAAAAGACTAAAAATATAAATTATAGAACCTGACAAAAAGAGGATATTCCTAGGATTAGACTGGGAATCAAACCCACTACCTGCTTAAAACGCTTAGCGGAAGAACCCTGAATATAAATTGGAAAAGTAGCATACATGCAGTGAAGTGAACTGATTTGTTTGAAAGTCTAAAAGTCTTATAATCAAAATATTTCAATTATTCCATACAACCCTTGATCTTTTGGATGTTGATTTATTTCTATCATTTGGTGAGTTAATTTGCACTTATATAATGCTCTTTTCAACCATTTTATAAATAGTTTGAATATTAGTAACTCCAACAGGATTGATTTGGTTTATAAAATAAGCTAAACTACTCTTCTAGTTTTCTGAGCAAATTATGCCTTACTGTGAAATGTAAATAGATTTCAGCCGTCAAAAGCAAAAATTAATTATTTTCAAGCGTTTTCTTTTTTGTAACGTGTCCAAAGACTATGATAATGAATTTCACTTTGCTGTTAAATTTGAATGCAATAAAACTCAGATAAAGCTTACCTAAAATAATATTGGAAATTGAGATGTGTTTATATGAATTAAATAAACATTAACGTTGAATATTTACATGAAAATTAAAAATTAATTTTAAATTAATAACCTTTTAATAGAGAAATAAGACTTTAAAACTATTATTCATATTGTAGTCATTTTTATGAAAAATAAAGTATTAAAAAATAAATCGGTATGATTATGAAAATTGATACTTAAACCGAATCAGCATATATTTGCTGCTAATTTGTTTTACTCTTAAGTACATGGGTCAAAGATCTGTAAAATTTCATTCATTCTACCTTTTTGTCTACAAAATATAATACCTAAGATATACCTTTAGTAAGTATACTCCTTACAAAAGATAAAATTTGAGTTTATAATATAGAAATATGCCAATAATTACACGATTCATAAAATGTATTAAATTTTTCTTTATTTAAGTATTGAAGGGTTATTAATAAAATTTTTAGATTTAATTTTCATATAAATATCTATTGTGGACGGTTATTTTATTCTGATAAACATAACTCTATTTTCCAATATATTTTTAGATTAACTTTATCATAATTTTATTGCACTTAGTACTTAACACCTAAATAAAGTTCACTATCATATTCCTCGGACATTTTACTGCAACAAATAGATGTTTAAAGTAACTCTTGAAAATATCAATCTTGAAAATCCAATTTTTGACCGAAAGTAATTTTCGTCCCACTGTATGCCTGTATAAAAAAAATTTTTTGCCTAAATATTTTCATCTTAAAATATCGATTATTAATGAAATTTCTTAAAACCTAACATTTCCATGCATTGGGCAATAACTAATCAATTTGTTTAATGATAGTGTAAAATTTACAATCAATATGAATAAATTTTCATCCTTTCTCGTACAAAAATACTACTTTGAGATGTTCAAAACTAAAATTTCACTTATTAAATTTTATTTGCAATGTTATTTGTATTTTTTGCACTGTTTAATGTACGAAATTATCTACTTTATTTAAAAATAATAATAACGAATCAATAACATATGTTGTAAATCAATAGTTGCAGTTTTATATGTGACAACTTCCTAAAATTTAACTCTCTAATTGTACAGATTTCAACCATTAACGAGAATTCAATAGTCAATAATTTAGATCTTAGTCAAATTTCATTTTTTAATGCAGAACGGCGAGCATATTTTATTTTAAAAATTGATATATAATACGTTAAATTCATATGAGCTTAGTGTTTCATGTATTTGAAGAATAAATAGGAAACTGGTTCATTTTTTTCAGAAAGATAGCAGTGCAATTTGTGGGATTTTAAGGAAATTCCTTGCCATGTTTGTTAGTAACGATGCAAATTTAGAATACGCATTGTAAATAAAATTGCACCATCCAAAAAAGGTTTTTTTTTCCTTCAAATTTTAATTTTTCAGAATTTAATGCTTTTTAAATTAATTTAAATAGTTCTGCAATTTAAGTAAATCCCTGTACTGTCCTTTTAAAATTTATAAATTTATTCTATATCTTACCCTTTTGGACTTTGTTTTCTTACTCAACTTTTTCATGTGAATTTTTTCTTTGCATTAATGAAAAAATGCAAAAATACATGTACTCGTCCCAATGTTTTGATATTGGAGTGCAAAGTTTGCTTTAGAATTCCGGTTTGCTAAAGTCAATAAATTCACAGCAATTAGTAATTAACCATCAAGTATTAGTTCCATTTTTTGTCGCAAACCCAAAAAATTCCGTTTGTTATTGGAATTGAGTTAGATCATATTGGGGAAGCTACGTCCTGGTATAACTAAAGTTTATCTCGTAACATTTATTGTATTTCGTATCTAATATAAATTATGACTTGGAATAATACTATTTATCTTTTTTCAAGTCTTGAAGTATTTGATTCACGATGTTCGAGAGCAGATTAAACCCATATGCCTCTTCTTTCATACCAAATCGAAAAACGGAAGTCATAAGAGAAATGGCTGCAAAGTCTATTACAGAACTATGGGAGAAAAAGAAAGCTAATGGTGAAACAACAGTAACAAATGAAGAATTAGCGAAACTCGTGGGACATTTTATTTCCATAGGCTTCAAAGAACTGGCTCATTCTGACAAAGTAAAAATCCAGAATTACATTAACAAGAAACTTACAAAGGTCCCTTCTGTAAGACCGATATCAGATCTTTGCAAGATTAGATCAAAGCTTAGCATGAAACGCACGAAACCTGAATCTTTTGAAACACCAAACCTACCATTTTTGTTGGTTGCTTTTTGGGGTTTGTATAGACATGAGCAAGCGCAACGACCGCTATTATCTCTAACAAATCGTCCTGATGCCTTGAAAGATAAGGTATGGTCAGTCGATGCATCAGATTACAAGTTGTGGAATCAATCTTGCGTTTCAAAAGTATGCAAATGCCCGCCTATGTTTGGATATTCAATCCCATCGGACTTCTTTGGTGTGTCTTTCTACGTGTATTCGTGCTCAGAAAAAGAGATACATCTTAATCACTATCCTGAAAGTACTAACGGCAATGAGTTCATTTTGACCAATAATTGGCATGGATTTGTGGATGAACAGCCGTTTGAAGATATAATAGTGGATACAAGCAACGTAGCTGATGTAGATACTCTTACAAACCAATTTGAAACTATTGTATCGGGAATTTGCAGCATACTCATAAAGTGTGAAGAAGATACGGATAGTGGAATCGAGGACCAGGAAGTGGATGAAGTTGATTTTTACAATTCATTTTGGGATGATAGCCCTTCAAAAGTAAGTTTGCCTTATTTAGGTTTAAAAAAATTTATAAAATTTTAATGTATCGTTATTAAAGGTTACACATACCCTTTATAGCTTTACTTAGCATGTTAAATTATTAGAATTTTAATAAATTACGTTAATTAGATTACAGAATGTAGGTGATTTTTCTTATATCTATTTGTGAAATCAAATTCATTACTTATAAAAGTACCCAATTAAAATTTTGAGAAAAATGGAAATATAATAAATTAAGCAAACTAAACTAACCATAAATGGATTGAGGTTGTTTGCAGAAATTAGAACGGAAAATTAAGCCTGGTAATTAAAGTTAGTTTAATGAAATAATTTTAAATATAAAGACTCGTAAGCTTTTCTTTAATGCACGTGATCCGAAACTTCTAACTTGTGACAGAACTAAATTAACTATCACACTCGAAACAGTGTTGCTAAAGCCAGTGTCCTAAATTCAACCTACCAAAGTGATTTAAATCACCCTGGAGGCAGCTTAAGTTACCCTTGATAACGTCAAATACCTTTAAATTCATTTCTGTTTTTAAAATTAAGAAAACTATAACAGATTAAGTGATATTTTAATGAAATAAAATTTAGATAAATTTGACTCTCTTAGTAGTGATATTAAAATAAAAATTTATGTTAAGAGAATATAAATTTTGGTATACATGATTATATGCCGGGATAATGACCAAAAATAAGATTCATTTAGATTAGCAAAAATTTCCTAATTTTGCTTTTATGTCGGCAATAATTCAAAAAGTATGATCTAGCTTGACATCGCATTGGTTACAATGCAATATCAGTGATGCATTGATTACAATGAGTGCTGTATTTTTTTTCTTCCAAAATGAGCTGAAAAGTACGCAAGTGTATTACAAAATAACTTAAATTCTTTACTTATGTTGGAAATAGTTTTTAGACGCAATTGATTACAAAATGCATTAAATTCCTTCTTTCAACGGTGTCTTATTTCTTATTTCCCCTTGAGAAAACGTTGTGATAATTTTTAAGCTCAACGCAAGGTAACTTAAATTGTAAAATTTACCAAACCAATTTTATTAACAAAATTTAACTGCCTATTGTATGAAGTCTCTGGTAGTTACCCATAAACCTTCCAACACAAAGTAATCTGGGAAAACTACTTTTCTAAACTAAAAAAAATATTTATTTTTAGGCATGCAAGGTTTATATAATTTGAAAAAAAAATCGAAACGTTCGTAAAAATTTTAAAATCTTTCAATTTGATTATTTTTTGCAAAGAAACTAGTCTCTCAAATTATTTTGGTTATGAACAGTCTGGCCAGTGCTTATACTTTTTTTAGATAATAAGGCATATTTGTGAAATCCTGAAAATTAAATGCCTCAATATGTTTAAATTGTAGTTTAAATTTATAATTTTTCAGATCTCGCATGTTCCATTCTCTCAACAGAACAGGGAAACTTTGTTTGATGACGATGACCACCCCCTTTTGGTAGTCACAGAAATGAGCCAGGAACAAGGTAATCTTAATGCAGTTTTTGTTTCAAGTCTTGCTTGACTATCTGTTCAATCCAAATTCAAAATTTTTGATTGTTTTTCATTGATTGACCAACCTAATCTTGATGGTAACCATCAATTCCATCATGAACCATTATATTTTTTGATGGTAACCAACATAAGTAACCATCACCTAATTGTAGGAATTCAGACTGATTTATGATAGTCCAACGAAAGAATAGAAACTTGTTTTGGAAGGTTTGTTCATGTTGAACCATAACGAATTTCCATCACAGTATCTTAGAAATCAAATGTTGGGACGATCATGAACAACCACCATCCCAATGTAGGAATTCGGATTGATTTATTATGATCCAACATAAAAAACCGAAATTGTTCTGTTTAATTGGTTTTTAACAATTCTGTTGAACCGAAATTGATGGTATATTCCAGAGAACCAACAAGAATTCCCATTAAACCATCATAGAAATGAATAGTTTGAACCATCAAGGATCATCATGGATTGTTGGTCCTTGAGAGTCAAACTTCTCTTGATGGTTAACCATCATGGTATTAAAATAGCATTTTCTATCATGGAATGATGAAAGTTTGTTGGCATATCAAAAATCGGAAAATGTTGGATGATAGTGACAATCAAATGATGTTGGATCGCACTGAAACAACATAAACTATCAGTTTTTTGATGGGACCATCAAGAATTTTGACTTGGGATGTCACTCTTGTCGTAAATTAATACTGATAAGTAATTTTATAAATCTCCTGTAAAAATTTTCTAGCTAGTTATTGTGAGTATTTAATAAGCAGATGTTAAGTAGCAACACTAGCTTTGAGAATTCTTTTTATTTCTTTTTTGGTGGCATAACAACGATGCTATATATTAATTACATTTTTCATTGCGATTTTTGCTAAAGGATAAATCTATTTGCTGTAAATCTTTGAGGTAAAGCATTTGGTTTGCGATGAAAGAGTTTTTAATTTTACATAACTTTTTTTTTAATAAAGCATGAGAATTGCTTCAACTGAAAATTCGTTTTATTATAGAAAAGTTTAATAGGATGGATAGTCAATAAGCTTTTAAAGAAATATCCAAATCTCAGAACTATTTGGAGGGAAAATGCTCCTACTACTTTGTATTCTGAAATATTTTTCTGATAGTTCCTAGAAATGCGTCAACCTTGTGCGTTTAAGGACTCAAATCTATGCAATGAAAGTGATCGAGACGTGTTGGCTCAGTGATAGTGCTCGCCTCCCAATGAGGTGAGCCAGGTTCGAATCCCGGCAATAGCTGGTTGGTTCGAATTCCGCACCCGGCTAGCACCAATCACAGTGCTGACGTAAGATGTTCTTAGTGATAGATGGATCATGGTTTAGTTCCCTTGCCGTCAAGCTAACAGTGCAAATCTTCGTCGTTTTCGTTAAATGCGTGTAAGTTTCCTCAAAGTTCTTCACGAAGGCAAATTTTTCCCAATATATTATCCAGGAGTTTCCTTGTCTTCTGGATTAGGTTAAAAATTACAAGGCTACGGAGTTGAACATTGGTAGTCGTAAGTTCAAATTTAGGTCGGGTGTTCAACGACTGTTATGAAAAAAGAATGAAAGTGATCTTTATTAAATTTCTCTATATGGAATATTCATATTTAAGTTTACTTGACTGTTACCTCGAATACTTTCAACTACCGAAGTTAGTAAGCTGATAAATTTTAAAGAATATATAAGTTTATACCCTTAAATGAATTTCCAACTTTTCGCTTCATTCAATTTGGTATCTTTGTTCTTTGAATTGGAAAATTGAATCATTCAAACTTTAATGAAACAAATACTTCTGTGTTTAGTTGAAATTTAGAAATTTAAAAGAAACAATGCGTTCATATAAAATTCCCCCGTTAAGGAAACTTAGATGAGTTTGAAATTCTTTGAGAATTCTGAAAATACTTAAATTATTGCTAGATTTATTTCTCCATTGTAGAATGAGCTAATTTATAAACAACGAAACAATCGTAAAAAAACGAACTAATCTTAGAAATTTCCCTTAAATATCATACTGTTCCGGTGTAAGATTGTAATTCGTGCTTCAGTTTCTCATTAGATCAGTTTTCGACTTGCCTATGCTTCAATGAAAAATAAACAAATCACAAAATTAAATGAAATTCTAAGTCACTGCTAAAGTTGGAGCGAAGTGACGTCACAACTCTACGTTATTAGTTTAATTATTAATAAAATAAGATTGGCAAGATTTTAACTTTACTTTCAAGAAACAAGTTGTACACAATATTCAACCTTCTAAAATAGTTTGTTTGAAACAAGGTCCCACTAGTAATTTTTTTCGAATTTTTTTACTGTACGTAAAAATAATTTTAATTTTACACTATTTATTCCATTTATGATTTTTTAAAATTTGTATCGTTGCTAAGACCTTTTCAAATTGTAATTTTTTTCTTTTAATATTTAGACGTGTCTTCTGAAGTTAAAGAAATGATTCGGAAGAGCTTAACTCCTACGACAGACAAATTCATAACCCCTTTCGTTGTGGATGAAGAGAAAGAGGTCTGTGACCCTCCTTGCAGTATATGGTGCGATTCAGTAAAGAAAGGAAATGGCGTTGAAGATTCAGTAAAAATACCTTCCGACTTATCAGAAAATCCGAGATTTAAAGATTTGGTTGATTTGGTTTCCTCAGAACAGCTGTATTCAAAAAAGAAAACAGAGCCGATAAACATGATGTTGAAGTCTGCTCCAAAATTCTGTGGTAATAAAATGGGTGATTGGGATCCCTATTACTATAAAACAAATGTTGACATTGGAGTAACTGCTTATGCTTCGAACTTGATCACATCAAAAGAAAAGTTCACTTTTCTTCAAAAGGACGCCGTAAATTCCAAGTCATATTATGGAAGCGGATCTTGGGATGATTCAGACAGTGGATTTGTATCCCGATCGTCTTCGGAAGATGATATATTTGACGAGATCTGTGAAAAGGACTCGATGTGGAAATTTGTGAATAGCGAAGATAGTCTTTGGCAGCCTTTACCAGAATGTGTAGAAACAAATACTAAAATTCCTCTTCCTCATAAACGAGGTAAGATTTTGTGTATTTATAATATTTTATATAAGGTTTCTAATTTAATGCATTTAAAGTATGTATATCACTAAAAAAATGATTTGAATTAACCTTAGCGATATTGTTAGCAGTGTGTGAAATTTGCTTTTCAAATCAAAATGACGAAGGGCTGTTTTAGTTAGTTTTAAAAGGAAATCTTTAAATTACTCTAAGCAATTGAGTATTTTATTATGGAAATACCTTTCTCACAATTGCGCGTGAGTCAAGTTTGCTTCGATTTCATCAAAATAGGGTGACATGCGAGTAGAGTGTTTACTCTGTACTCGATGTATTTCAGAAAGTGTCAGTATTCAAAGGCAGATTTTTTCACGGGTCACGTAAAAAAGTAGCTTACTGTTTTCACGCTTTTCATACTTAGTCACGTGCAGAAAGTCAAAGTATTTCAGGGTTAATACTCTTGACTATTTTTACTACGAAGGATCTAAAAAATTTCTAATACCAACTTTTTGGAGCCAGCATATTAATAACTTAAATTAAACTAAAATACTGGGCTCTAGCTTCGATTTTCAGTGACTCTGCGACAGATTTGTAAACCCAGACTTACGACCAACATAATAGTTCTCCTAGTCTGCTTTATCGTTTATGCATTAAACTGATTTAAGACCTTAATCCAATTATTATAAAAGATATATAAATGCATATAGATAGCGTATTATATTTATTGATTGCATGATAATTCAGCTACATCTAACTTTATAAAAGACCTCTTAGTTTATTATATAGTCATGAAGGTCATGACCATGTCACCCTTAAATGTCACCCTTGTTTTCTCTTATTTTTGGTCAATCATGGCTTATAGCGTCATTTAGGACCATTATAGCCATCGATTTGTGAGCATACTCAATGTAAAAAACGTAATATTTATATTTGACTAAATATATGGTTTTCCGGGTCTTGTGCAAGCCTCAATTTGATAACTTAAGAATGTTCGTTTGTGGCAACATAGTAAGGAAACAAGGTTACTTCCAAATCTTAAACGTCATTTAAAATTAGATATTATTTAAGCCGTTTGACTTTTAATTAATAGTTCTGTCTTGTCGAATCTGTAAAGCAACTTCTGCAGAAATTTGTACTTTCAAGTTGCCAAACATTTTATTTAGAATGCCCATTTTAATTTGATATTTTGAGTACCGTGCAGAAAATATGTGCAAAATTTTATGCAGACATTGTGCAAACCAAAACTAAATCGTATAAAGTCGGTAAAGGCCTGGTTTCTTAGGACAGGACGCCGTCAGCTGGAAATCAGCGCTAACCTCTGATTGGTCCATTTGTGAGTTTGATAGTATACGTCATCGAACGCTCATCTTGAACTACAATTGCCGTCCAACTCAACTGCAGTTGGATTACAACGTAACGTTAACCACAGAAGCAATCGCGGACAACATCCAACAGCACATTGAAATCAGCCAAGATTTTGACAATAAACATAGCTTCTTCATTAAACATAGCACTCTTCACTTAGCTCAGCTATAATGTGTTTTTTCTTGGACAAAGTCATTATTTGTTCTCTAAAACACTGGTCGACAATAACAAAATCAATACAAATTCAAAATAAATATTTGTTTACGTTATTAACGCATGCGCATGGAGAGATAATGTCTGCGTTGGACCGACTGCTCAGGCTGAGCTAACAAAAAAGTATTTTTTTGGCGTCAGCTTTACGTCAACTTTCCGCTGATACCCAGATAAGGCGCTTGTCCTAAGAAACCAGACCTTAAGGTTCTTTCAAGATAACATGGTTACCATGACCCCGCAAGAATATTAATCTTTTTTTTTCCCTGTCACACTACTTATTTCATTCATACATATATGCCCCATATAATGTCTCTATTTAGAGTGCTGAATATTTACGTTTGGAGTGGTAATTCCTTTTGTTTTGAGAATTGTCCAGATTCTTAAGATTTGCAAGTTTGGAGCCTCATTGGGATTTAGTTTTGAATAATCCAGTGGATTTTAATTTGTTAATTTCGGGTGCAGTCTTCAGATTGATAAGTTTAAACAGTTTATTCAAAGTTAACGACACTAGATATTGTTGGTGAAATTTTAAATATTTTTAAGGATTTATAAAGCCGTGATGAGAACCCTTACTACCAAATTAATTTTTAAATGTCGGTTGTAATCTGTCGGAGGGAACAGTAATAACTTGCTGAGATTATTTGAGTGCATTTTAAAACTATTAATTTTGCTTTGTGACAAAAACTCGTATACATTCTTAATACTGTATACATAACATGTTAATTAAAGTAGCGATTTATTTGGTAAACTAGTATTGAACATATTTTATAGTGAAATCGATACTCACATTGAACTACTACAAGCTTTAAACGTTCACTGCTCTACTCAAGATTTTAACACTTATTAGAAACCTGGAAATTTTTCCGTCTTAATAAATTTTAAATTTTGCGTTTGAATTGAATGAAATTCTTTGTTTTAATAAAGCACTATGTATTCGAATTTCAATGTAAGAGGAGGCTTATTCGATCTTACATTTTTAGGAAACTCTCAGGACGAGGAAATTATTTTCTTTCCTTAAAGTATTTAAGACATGTCTTTCAAGGAAGTAATAGCTTAAACTTTTTAATCGAAGGCCCTCTACCCGTGTCTTATGAACAGTAAGCTTCAGTCGATTTCACAGATAGCATTGTTCTTAGATCTCGTGTTCAAGTATCGATAAGCAAAATGCAATATGTTCAGAGATCAATGCCTTTAATATACAGTTTTAGAAACCTGGTCGAAAATGCCAGGACACACATGAGTCTCAAACTAATATTTAAGCAAGCTACTAATAAAGTCATCGAAATGTGTATAATCACTAATGAAAGGGTAGATAAGAAATATCCAAACGTGTTTGACTGAAACCTAGTGTTTCTAATAATATGCTTTCAATTCCTATTTCCTCCGGCAATCAAATAGGCTTTGATATTTTCGTTCATGCCTTTCTATGAATCTGGAAATGAAGCTTGTTTTTCATCATAAATGGCTCGACAGCCCAAGGGGGGCCTTGGTCTTAAGTTTTTTTTCCAGACTAACCTTTTCCTGCTAGCGTTTTCCAGTTTTTAGTTTTTAAGACCAAAAGGTCTTTTTCCAGGCCATCTCAAATTCGGCCTGCCTTTTTTTCGTGTGCTAACAACTGGTCTAGCATTGAACTCTTTGTGGTACGGTCTTCATCCATTCTGATTACGTGGCCTGCCCATTTCATTTGTCGTTTAAGTTAATGTCAGGTTCATTATATGAATGATAAAACTCTAAATTTGTTCTAAGCCACGCATCATTTTTTTTTTCTTTAAATTTCTCGAAAAATACTTCAAAATCTTTCAAAGGTACCCAACATAGCCTCATCCGTACAAGATATGATCATGGTTTCAGAAGCATATGTTAAAATTGATATTGAAAGAGATTTGTATAATAAAACTTAGTTTTTCTAGGAATTACATTGCATTTTATGCATTTTCGAATTCCATTAAAATATCTATTTGCTGTAGTAACTCTCCTTAGTATTTCAATTGTAATATTGTTCCTGCTGCTGATTATCGAAACTAAGTAAACTAGATTTGTACCTCAAATTTATATTGTGTTTTTCCCCTCTACTAATTATAAAACCATTAATGTGTAATTTTTTGACTGCCTTAAAAATGAAGTCTAAAAGTATATATTGAAGGAATATTATATTTACGCAAGAACTTGTTTGTATTAAAAGTCAAATGCATTGGTCAGTAGGAATTTTCTAGAACTTAACACCACGTGTAATCATAAAGATATTAAATAATTCAAAAGTGAATAAGAAATATTTTTGAAAGTGGGCATAGTAAACTTTCTGCTTTTCAAAGTGAACAAAGTTTGGGAACTTCTTATCTAACCAAACTGTTACTGATTTTAGATACGAATATTAGATACGAATATATTTTTAATAGATAAAATACGGTTGTCTAAAAATTATTGAATCCAGTAGCTTGTCTGCATACAAATATTAACTTGTTCTGTTTCAGTACATGACTTCAGATGTAAACGATCTGTTAGTTGAAATGTTTTTGAAGAGAAACTGCAATTACTATACGAGACAAACTTTACGTAAGTAAAATCTATTGCTATTTCATTTTCTTCTGCTAATGTTTTTATGAACAACTGTTAACAAATATTAGTATAAAAGTTTTTTAATTTATATTTTACAGACAGGATTAAAAATAGAAACTCTTTAGATGAGCTTTGCTTTCTCATCAAAGAAGTTTTAAAATAATGAATGGCGACAATAACCGGTTCTTTCTCATCCGTCCTCATTCGCGTTGTTATTCTTTGATCTTTAATAAAATGAGAAAGTTGCCCGGGGAACTCATCTGCCGTTTGACCTAAAAATATTCTTCCGCGTTAAGAAATTTAATTTTGCCCCCAAGTTAATACAATGTCGCCCCCTTTAAACTAGTTCATGTGACTTATTTGTGGTTGTGAACTTTATTTGATATCAATGAATCATTTATTTTTATTAAATATTAAATGAATCTGCTTCTTCGAAGTTTAGATTTAAGTCGGTATCTTATGTAGTTAGCCTTCAAGATTGATTAGATCAGACTTTTACCGGAACTAAAATTTTGCGATTGAATAGCTTGGATAAATATTGTAACAAGTCAAATTTTTGCCAAAAATATTATATCCTACTGCTTATTGATGCTTCCAGGCGGATACTTATAATTTTCTAGAACTTCCACTGGCACTAGATTAACCCTTTGACACTGGGACACCAGTGTCCCTTTTGATGTAATATTTCTGACGTTCTAATTACAAGTAAAATAGTATTTTGTTAACTAAACAGGCAGTCTAATAGTTATTTAAAAAAATCTATTAGATTATCAGAATTGTACTAAAATATAAGATTCTAAAAAAAAATATTGAAATTTGTTTTTCATTTATATTAAAGAATTTTTTTTTTTTTTTTTTTTTTTTTTTTTTTGAAGTTACAGAAATTTCAATAAATAACTTTCTTAGGTTCAAATAAGTGCAAATTTGAAAAATTGTGCGGAAGTGAGTTTTGTTCGGAAGAATTTACCTTTAATACTGAAAAAACATCTAGTGTTTTGTGCTGTATTTCTTAGTTATAAATTATTAAAATGTTAAATATATTTCACTTATTTTGACTTAAATTAATACAAAATAACAGAAAAAGTAGGAAAAATGTGTTTGCTAAATGCTGCCTGAAAGGATTAATACATTACACTGAAGCATCTTATTGTCTGCTTGAAAATCTCGTTTGTTTTTTTTTTTTCTCTTTTATCGAAAACTCTTAAACTGTCTATTAAACAATTTGAAAATGTGACTTGACATTGTCATGAACTCTAAAATATAGATGCCAGGGCTGTAACTCTTATTTCCTCAAATGAGACATCTCTCTGAAATTCCAAAAAAAACTTTTGATGCATATGCAAAACATGTATGGAAAAAGAAACCTCTTTATTTTGCATAAGTATTTAAGAACAGTCCCAAAAAGTTAAAATTCTTCTGGACTTTCGTTGTAACAAATACCAGCTTCAGCTAGTAATTTTGTTTTTATCTTAAAAGTATTGTGTAAAAATAAGGAATAAAATACTAAGTTTTCGATGCTGTTCTCTAAAATCAAATAGAGCAATTTATAACTCCCTTGAATTATTAGTAATCTTCAGAATTCTCAGTACAAGATATCAGAAATCTTACTATTGCTCTGTAAATGTATCCAGAGTTCTAGATTCCAGATAATACTTAGAATACTAGTTTTAAAAATAATTTATAGAGATATATGGAGCAATAAAATGAAATTTAAAAAGTTAATTCTGTAGTAATTTCCGATCATTAAACCCTTATTTTTACAGATTAAGTTATCAATCTTTCAATTTGAACAATTTGTCTTGGTTGCCATGATGGCACAGAAGTGTTTTTAGAAAGACTGTCTTAAAATAGATACATCAAGACAAAAGCAGAAACTGATCTTGGGTTGTTGGAAGCAGCATTTCTTAAGCACTAATAAAGGTAAATCTTATTTCCACTAAAACTTCCAGGGTTCATACAGTCCTTAAAGTTAGTTGTGGTAAATTTAAGAAAATAAGATTTTAAGATTAATTTGTTATCGCGGCATCTTCCAAATAACTATCTAGTCATAATATCGGAAGTATCTAATTTAATTTTTGAGTGAAAACTAATAAAAAGAAATTTGACTGATTTATTAGGAAATATCGCTAACTTTTTTTATGGACTCTATGCACCCGGACAATTGATATCCTTATTTTTTACTGCAAAGGTGAAATAATTTATCTTATTTAGTGTAATACTAGTGAATAATAGTAATACTATGCAATCTAGCTATACAGTTAGCTCACTGTTAAATGAATCAAAAGAATTGATAATTACAATGGATATTTTCAATGGTAATCAAACTCGTGACTTTCGATTTTCAACAACAGCATCCTATAAATGCAGTGTTTTAATTGATTTACGAAAGTAAATTCCTTTTTCTTTCCTATATATGCATGTTCCGCAACTCTAATTTTTAATCTTTTCTGTTTGGGGATAGATTTCGTTTAAAACACTGATCTGCTTACTTCAAGTGCGCAACAGCGAATGTTACAGCAGTTAAGCGTACTTCGGCTCTTATTCCATAAACTACAAGAAACTAATTTTTTGTTTTGTTCTTTTCCAACAATTTATTTCCCTATTTTTCGCTATTATAAGAAAATAATGAAACTGCGAATAAATCAGTTTAGCACTTCTTTCTCCTTCATGGCAAAGGAAAATCTAAACTTGAATTACATATTTCTACAAAAACTTTTTCTGGGTGTTTATCTTATCTTAAAGCTGACTTACTTTCTTTAGAGGACACATGATGGATTTTTTCCCTAAATTTTCAAGGGTGGCACCAGGGGCAATTATCCCTCTGTAGGTCATAGTTTCCCCCCTGTCAGGATGAAGTTAAAAGTCGTCGAAAAATGCTACTGTCTTGCAAATAAATATAATTATAGTCTTAAAAAATCATTTTTCTTTTTTAATTTTTCTTTTTTCTGTAATGAGAATAAATTAAAAACAGACTACTTACAAACAATACTTAGTCTAAAAATATGCATTGAAAACTATATCACTAATCTATTCATTGTCTTACCTGATTAAAAATAAATAGCAAAATACACTTTTAATACCTGATTAAATAAATACCTGATTAAAACTAAAACTAAAAAGTAAATAGCAAATAAAGAATGAATAAAGAAAAATGAATTTTTGAAATGAATCAAGTTTTTAATCAGGTACTCTCTTACCGATTCAGTTTCTTAGAATTATTTATTTAATGGTGTTAAAAAAAAAGGCTCAAATATATTGTAGTAGAATTAAATTTATCAGAACGGGAATCTTTTTCTTTATTACAGATTTTAAAAAAAGTTTGAATTTCTAAATAAAGCTAGATTTTTATTAGTCTTATTGCATTTTCAAAAATAAATTTTAATATTCAAATAAATAATTAGCATTTTATAATTTCGCATAGCTTGTTTTATTTTCCTATTTATTTTCTAATTCTTTCTCTTCAGTAGAAACTAAAAATTTTGATATTAAATTTGACTTTTTATTATAGCGATTGATTTAAGGATAGTAGAAAAAGTCAGCTCTAATGGCGCCATCTATATCTCGCAATCTGTATTTTAAAGTTTCGAAATAAAAACTTTTTTATTTCATGAAAAGTAAAATTATTGGTCAATTAAATGCTTTTAAGATCAGCATCTTCATTTTTCGCAATATTTTGACCGTATTTCATGAAGTATCTTATGAGTCTGATCTCTGAATTAAAATGAATTAAATTGTTAGGATCAAATTTATGAGTAAAGAAAATAAATTATCGTGATATATCTTAAGCATCAAATAATATTTGAAAAAATTATGGCAGAAGTTAGAATAGCTTTTTTTTTTTTTTAAATCATATCTCTGAAGAAATACTTTTTTAATAGTTAGAATCTGAATTCCTCATTGATTAGGCTTGCAACTACGCTCATGCTGCCATCTTTTAATCGTATTAAAAATTAAACTGACGTCGTAGTTAATACCAGTGTATTTTTACATTTATTTTTAAATCTTATTGTTCTGCTTATTAAACTGGTTACCACAAGCAATCCTAGATGTAGTCAGCCTCTTAAACAATGAAGTTTTCAGTTCGTAAAATTTTATTTATTCAAAGTGTATGCATGCTTATCATCAAATTTAGTTTTAGTTATTTGTAAAATAAACCATTTATCTAGTTTCAGAAAACCTCGTGACGAAACTGAAATTTAAAATTTAGTCCAACATAAATTTGTATAAATTTTTTCAAGCTATTAATTGGACATATATTTTTCATATTTCCAAAACGTTAACGTGTAAAATGTTATTAGCTTAACATTTTCAGCCTTAAATTACTAGTAGCAATATTTTATTACTAACATTTATTAAAAATTGAAAATCTTAAGTTTATTTTAGTTGTATAAATTAAACTGCAACTAACTCATTTTTTTAAACTAGATTTTTTTTTTCTTAAATATTCTATGTTCCAGTAACTTAACTTTAAGTTTTCAATTTAAAATAGTTTTTATGCTATTTATCTCTGCATTTAGTCCTCTTTTCTAATTTTTTTTAATGTTTTTTTTGTTAGTTACAAAAAAAAAATTTAAAATGTGTATTCATAAATAGGAAATCAAATTACTAAGATATAATATGTATTCGTAATCCGAGTGTAGAATAAACCGGACAATAGAGCCAATTTGATTAATCCGATTATTAAAAATAATAAACAGCAATTATTGTCAATACCCGCATTCAATACGCTAATATTTTTATTAATCTTTTATAACGTTATTAAAATTTATGAATTAAAGATTTCAAATTATGTGAATCATTGCAATTCATCAATGTTCGTTTAAAAAAAATAAAAAAATAAAAAAAAATTATCAAGCTATTTTAAATTAAAGGGTAAATAAAAATCCTTATGTTTATTCATTGTTTGTAATTTTCATCCTATTCGTTTATTGCGTCTCTTCACATAAACTATTAAGGGATTTGATCAAATCACTTTCCTTAGGGATATCACCCCACAATCATTTTAACATTATCCGTAAAATGATCATTTACATTAGATTTGATCGTATCTCCGTTTTTATCATTTACGTATGACATTTTTTACAGAACAGCATTTTGTCCAATTTTCAGTCCGTTTTAAAGATAATCATAAATTTATTCTGAACGACTTTAAAATAACTTGAAAAAATCATCACTTTCCCTTCCATACTTTTACAAGCACTTTTTCTGTTCCTTTATTTTGTAATAAATTAGCCTATTTAAAAGTTTTTTATTTCATTTTTTATTGCACAAATTATGTTGAAACAAGAATTAAATTAAAACCTAACTCAAACTCTCGAATTTGTAATTTTTGCACACAATAAACCAAACAAAATATCTTTACATAATTTATACTAACAATTTACATAAAATAAAATTTTAGAGTCTATTTTCCAAGTACTCTAAAAGGGAGAAAATCGTCATTCTTAAAACAGAACAAGTAGAGTTCATAACTTCTGAAAACAAAGGGGTTAATAGTGATCATAAGTCTGTATTTTACATCTAAGGCCTAGCAAAATATAACTATTTTCTCCTTTTTAGTTTACGTTAAAATAATTATGTTTTTTTTTATATATAATTTTATTTTCACTTTAGTTTAGCTGTTTATTTCAGTTTTGTCTGCTGGCAAAATTTTGATTGGTGACAAAATTGAAAAATTTTGATTGCACCATTTCGAAAAGTGTAACTTATTTTGTTAATAAGTTACATTGTCATAGTCGCAGAAATCCATGTGAGATTTGAGATCTTCAGTTGGTCAAAATGATCGATTTTTCGATTGTCAATAAATTTCATTCGAGAGAAATTCCACGAAAAATTAACAATATTTCTATTTGTAGAATTAACATTAATTTATCGTAGAATTGAGGACTATAAAATAGAATTCAGTTTGGATTTAAATACTCTAACCTGTCAGAATGTGCTGGAAATTTCGATTTACAATAAACTCTTTGGTTATAATATGATAAATTCTACTTGTAGCGGACAGGAAATTACTTCAACTTGTATTCGCATCCAACAAAGAACTTCAATTTAATTAGTCTAGCTAGTCTGAAAATTGTTGAAATTTTGACTCAAGATAAATTTAATTTGGCGATGATGTATCGTAATAAATTCTGTTTGCAGCGGTGAGGAATTTATTGAAATTGCATTTTCTCCAGCCACGGAGCTTCGGTAGATTTGAGTCCTCCAGTTTATCAAAAAGAAACTAATTTTAACTAAGATTTCATCTTAACAGACACAAAGGTAGTTAATTAAACTTTGTTATTACTTTTATTATATCATAATTTAGTATAAATTTCTTTACATGCTTATAATTTAAAATACAAATACTGAAGAAATATTTTTAATAAGTGAGTCAATTAAATATCTGCCTAATATTTTTTTTCACTGAAAAATAATAGCAAATAATTCTGATTCATAAGTTTATTAGATAGCGATAATTTGTTTCCGTAATGAATTGAGGAAAAAGCATTAAGCGTAGTTTTTAATTACTTAAAATTAATGAGTACTCCACTGGTTTATGTAGTATCTGCTTTATGTAGTAGTATTATGCTAATTTTACTTCTGATTTTTGAACAATCAGTTTGACATTGTCTTCTTTTTTAATAGGACATCACAAGGACTGAAAAGACAAGCCTTTGTCAGGGCGATAGTTTTATATGCGTATTGGTTTTATAAGATTTTTAAAACAGTATGTTTATTGTACTTTTAACTAGTGAAATTGTATACCTCTGTACCCACATTTTTTGAGCAAAATAAATTTTATATTTTGCTCTTTATCTATTTTTGGTCTCTTAGATTCTCTTACATATTTTTATCTTTATGATTCGGTTTAAAACGTGGAAGGTGGTCACAATTTTTTCTAAAGAATTCAATATCAGTTATTACTCTACTTCAGCTATTCCCAAATGGTGTTCCTCGGAACCCTAAGGTTCGGTGGAATAGCTATGGGGTTCCCATAGTTTTTTTTTCTTTTTTAACCCACCATGATTTTAACTTTTAATTGCATTTAAATTCAATCAATGAAACATTTAATATTTCGGTTGCCTTTATGAAATTACTAACTGTAATGCCAATAATATAGAAATGATAGTGTTTAAAAAAAGAGACATAATTTTTTTAATAAAAGTTTATTAAATAAATTGAAAAAGACATGTGTTTAAAAATAAATTGTATACGTATTTCCCACCGGAATTTTCAAATCAAATTAAATTACTAAATTTTCTCATACAGAAATATATTTCCCTAATAACCATTTTTCAACATTTATAACAATTCTTTGATGTTTTCATTTCAAAGAAAACCATAATTCGGGTTATTTAATTAGTTTTCAGTTTGTATATACACTAAAAGCAAATTCAGTACTAATCTAGACAAAGCTCCAGGAGTTCAATTGTAACTGTTGGATTTAAAATCTAATGAAAGATTATAAATGATAAAACCCATTCAAAAATCCATTAGTCTTAATAATCTTAAAAAAATACACTATTGTTTAATACGTTTATGTATTTATAAAGTTTGGGTTCCACCGAAAGAAGTTCATCATTTAGGGTTCTATATAGCTGAAAACAATTAGGAAGCGTTGCTGTACTAATCCACAATATATCGTGGTCATCATAACTATGCAAAAATAGACATGCGGAAAAATGTCTCCGGCCAGTATATAACTTCTTTTAGTTTTTGACTTTATATATTTCTTTGAAAAGAAACAATATTTTAAAATAAGCGTGCAAAATCTGTGCCATATTGAAAATATAAAACTGCTTTAAAAGAATTTCTTTTAATGAGATTAACAATAAACTTATTGGAAACTTAAGTACGCTACTGTTATTTAAAACATACTAAATCTACAAACAAAAGTGAATTAGACCCCTTGTATTGATAACACATATGAATATTTATTTATAACATAAAAATACGTCGTATGTGTCCTTCGCAAATTGATATACATATGTTAAATATTTGGCAATCAATATCATTACGTTAATTTAAGATGGTGTATCTTTGTTAAATTAATAATTTTTAGCTGAATCAATTCAATTATTCTTAATTAAAAATTATTAATTTATCTAAGATACGCCATCTTGAATTAACGTAGCGATATTGATTGCCAAATATTTAACATATGTATATTAATTTGCCAAGGTTATATATAATAAGGTATGTTTATGTTGTAAATAAATATTCATATGCGATATCAATACCACACCACTAATATGATTTTTAAGAGTAGGAGAAAAATGCCATGAGCTTTCATTTGATAATAAGAATGCAATTTCTTTCAAAGCACTTAACTATATGCATAAAACTACACATGTCCAATCACAATTTTCTGTACACTTAGAGTAAGATTAAGCAAATTCTATTGCAACTGGGAAAAATGTGAAATTTATTGTATAGCAAAAAGAAAATATAAATTTTTGTTTATGTGTATTAATGGTTTTCAATAATTAATAAACATCAAAATTCTTTTTTTATTTTTTATTTTTAGTTTCAGTTGAAATGACAGATTAATTATTTTAAGCTGAATGATTTGGTTTCGTAATAAGAAACTTCTGATTTAGTTTTGACTTCTTCAAGACCTGAATTTGTAGAATTGCGAATAAGATACCGTTCCGTAGATCCACTTGATAAATTGTTACTTTTTTTATTATTTATTTTTGCAGTTCAATACTGTTTCATAAGGTATTTTTTTAAATTTAATTTTTTTTAAGGTCCAGATACAAGAAACTGACCAGGCATTCTGTTACCTAACTATAAATAATGATAGAAACTTTATCTTTTCGGTAACTAGTCTGTCTACTCGAAAACTAAGGTATTACCTTACTCATTATTACCACAAGCTATTTAAGTGGTATTAAGGGATTCACAATCGTAATGAAATTGGTCTGCAGTTCAGAAAAATAGCCAACGTATAGAGTAGTAAAGAACTTTAGGAAAAAAAATATTGGGAGCATTAGATTTTAACTGTCAATTTTCGTAAATTCGAGGGGTGTTCCAGATTTAAAAACTCACGAATGAAATATTGCGCGATATTACCCCCCCCCCTTCAGGCTTAATTTGAAACACTTCTGGATTCCGTTACATTAGAATACACGAGGTTTCGCAAAGCGTTTTTCTTATGCAAACTTTATTTTTTACCTTTTATTAACGCTGCAATTCGCAAGTAAATTTTCGTGCACGCGTTGTGAAACTCAACTTTAGTTAAAGGACAACGTAACGCTTTGCAAAATCTCCTTAATATCGTTCAATTGAGGCGTAATAACGTTGATCTTGCTCTTATGCCAAACTCAACATCCAATCCTATTTAAAACATTTTTTCATCCTAGTTGAGTAAACATAAAATGAAAAAATTTAAGAGTATACAAAATTTAAAAGCTGTGCCTTAAAAAAATTTAACTCATTTGAGTTTCGTTCGCTAAATTTATTCTTGAAACTATAATACATTCATTCTTAAATGGTTTTAAAAACTAAATTTATCGTTCAAAACTAATTAATTTATTCCTAGTTTAAGGGGATGCAGTACAAATTGCAAGCACATGCAACATTTATGCACTATACCTCGCAAAACTTTTCCATACGAATTACATTGCCAGCGTTTCATTTCCCTAATCTAATCTTGCTACTAAATTTATTCCAATACCGATTTATTTATAATTAGGTTAAAAATTCTAGATTTTTTACTTACCCACATAAAGGTTATTCCTGGAGTTGATAAAAATGTCTTTTTCAAATCTTCAAATTTGATTAAAAGAGTTCTCTGCACTTTTAGTTTCACAGAAGTTTATCTTCCAACCGCAAAAGAGGCTTTAAGCCTAACTTTTCAAAGGTTTAATAAAGAAACAGTTGAAAAGTAAAAAAAATCTTATTTTAGCAAAGTATCTTTCTTTAAGCTACAACGCCTGTTCTCGAAAGAAACGAAAAAATAAGACTCAAATAAAAGATCTATAGTTTTTTTTTCTTCCAAATTTAACATCACTAAATATCTTATTTCAAATTCCTTCAAATATTTTATCCAACAGAACATACTTCAAAGAATAATACATCATACTGTATACATTATGAAGTATTTAGTATTTATATGCATTGTGGAGCAACACTTTTTGATGCACTTGCATATAACAACGTAATTAACATGACCAAAATTAATTCAGATATAATTACCAATAATTAAACTATCAACCATAGATCTGTCAAAAAATATCTGCTTAATATTAGACATCACTGGAGATAAAAAAAATAAATAAAAACAGGAAGAAAGCTTGAGAAAAACAAGCTCCGGAAGTAAAAACCCGGAGGGGAAAAAAAAGCATTTAACTAACAGAAATTTAATGACCGGTTATTAGAGTCTGGCCGCTGAATACGAATTAAATACAACAAAATAATAATTCCAATGTACTTTTTTACAAAAATACTTTTTAAAAAAAAATTAACATGCTAAGTTTAATTTGAAATTTGTGAGAACAAACCTTTAACATATATATACAATCAATCTTCAAACTTTGTTAACGTGAAAACGCTTAACGTGAATTTCTCTTAACGTAAACAAATGTTAAATTACGGTCAAATTGTTGGTTGGTTGGTTGGTTCTAATGCCATTTGCCACACGGGTAAGCCTGCTCGGTGAAACCGAACAAATTTAAGGCAGAGTGTGCGATTCTTGTTTTTCAGTGGTGCCATCTATGGCCAAGAATTCGACTTCTGCCACATCATACGTCACACCTGTTTATAAGGCGGACCCATTCATACATCCATTCATCCACAGTTCGTAATTTTGACCTGAATCAGAGAATGATCGATCTCCAATCCAGTACCCCCAGAGGTCTTGATTTGTTATGGGAACATGGAGGACTTTGCGACTCGACAGAATTTTAATGTACTTCAGTCACCAACTACGCGGGGAGTCTTCGGCTGGCGGGGTTCAAGCCCACGAACTCTCGGACATAGACCCAGCGCCCTACCGACCTGGCTATCCCGACTCCCGTCAAATTGTACACGGATATAATACCTTAAAATACTTTTAAAGTAAACTCATTTTATTACCCATGGAAAAAAAATTTCTTTTAATGTGAGCAGAAAAAATTTTTCCCCTCTGACCAGTAAGAAAACTGATCATTCACAGTTCTATATCTATAAAAGTGGTTTCTTGCAAAATAATAATCTTGCAAAATAATTGCAAAATTACTGCAATCATATGAACGAGTTAGAACTGTTGAGGGGGCATTACAGGAAACAACATAAGCCCTTTTGTCCTCTAATGCGAATTTAGTTTTTTATTCACTTCATGGTAATGCCTCATGAGTGTGAATGTAATGAACCATGTTTTCCTGAGAAATGACTACCCGTTTTGATCCTTTGTTCGTTATGGATAGTGATTTCTCTCACACTCTCATAGGTTGTTCTAAGAAATTGATAGTGCTGAATTGCATTTTTACAGCTAAAATTGTTTGAAGCTAAAATTTTTCTTAAATTTCACTAGCGAATACTTTGGTTAACTTTCCTCTGATGGATGCTCTCGAAGCAATCAATCTTTTTGAAATGCAAAATAAAAATTCGAGTTCTTTTTTTTTTCTTTCTTCTTTGAATACAGCTAATAAGTTAGAAGACTTTTGGAAAGTATGTGCGAATAGAAAGCTAAAACTGCGAGCTATTACTAATCATTTTGTTAGTAATCCGAATTTGCGTAAAAAATCAGTTTACTCCTTTTGCTTATTTTCATTATTTTTTATTTACTTCTACAGAAATGTAGCAATATTTACTTCTAAAATGTAGCACTGAAATTAAGCACACTTTTGAATTTCGTCTTAAGTACAATATTTTTTCCTTCCTTATTACTTGGTTTTTTGTAAAGTAATATGCTGTAATTATCATGAGATGTATAGAAGCTAAAAAAATGTATTGAAATGATATATATATATATATTATTATACACATTCATAATAGAAATTTAAGATTTGAAAACCGAAATATAGATAATAGAAAATGTCTTGGGTATTAATACGATTTTAATCAAACAATTTCTGATAATTCTGAACTGATAAGATAAACTGCTTTAACCGTGCACAAATTTTACATATATCTATCTATCTGTCTATATATATATATATATATATATATATATATATATATATATATATATATTATATATATATATATATATATATATATATATACGTGGAAAATAATAAAGATTAATGCAAAGATAAGAAGAAAAATTATTAAAATAAAATATTTTTAAAAATATTAAAAAAATATTTTTGAAAAAGTACTTATGATAAAAAGCCAGAAAACAAAATAATGAAAAGATATAATGAAAAGATATAATCTCGTCTTCAGCTAACACGATTATATCCGCAAGAATAATCCTTTCTAATATTGTATCAATATAGCCACAGCAAAATATATCAATAGTATGATGAGCACTCAAAACGAATTTTTAACGAAAATAGAACACATTAAGTAAAAAAATATATTAAGCAAGAAACAGAAAACAAAATGCAACGAAAATGCAGAAAAGTGAGTTGCAAATTTAATTGAACTTACACGTACCGAAATCTTTTAAGAATGTTTTAAAATACTTTAGTAATAAGATAGCCACATTGCAAACTATGAAAACAGAAGTGCAAATGGAGTTCGAAGCGTAAATAGAGGGACTTGTTATGGCGCATTCTTACTGCAGCTCGTTTGATTTGTTAGTAACCAAGGATTGTCCCAAAAATGGATTTGCGTAAGATAATGTTATACTGGATAATTTAAAGAAGTTTACAACTAATGAGGTTGGGACCGGGATAATATGGTTGGTAGGGCACTGGGCCTATGTCCAAGAGGTCGCGGGTTCGACCGTCATTGGCAGATGACTCCCCGCGTAGTGAATGGTGATTGATGCACGTTAAATCTGTTGAGTAACAAAGTCCTCCATGTTCTCATAAAAAATCATACCTCTGGGGGTTCCAGGAGCTTCCTTGTCTTCTGGATTGGTTCAAAATTACAAGGCTACGGAGTTGAACATTATTAGCCGTAAACCCAAAATTGGGTCGGCTGTTTAACGACGATTGTAAAATAAAATAAAATTAAGAAGGTTGATATTTAATTACACAATTTTAATGATTTTAGAAAATTAACATTATTTTTTTTTTTAAAAAAAAAGAGAGAAGTATGATTTGCACGTTTTGTACAGATTTCTATCCACGGATTTGCCCGAATTGGATTTGCACACGGTAAGAATATAAATTATCAAGGAAATTTTTCGTAAGTTTATTAATAATAACATATAATTTACTCAATGATTACTCAGAACTTAAATACTTTAGTTGGATAGCCTTTATTTTTCTCAAATTTTGTAAGAGTTCGTCTATTTGTTTAATAAAAACTTATAAATAAAACATATAAATTTTAATAAAACAATATATATATGTACTGTGAGGTGAGAAATGCAACTATCCAATATATTTAAATTTATTGGTAATGTATGAATAACCAGTCACTTCAGCTGGGTTAAATATGATAAATTGAAAATACTAAATAAAACTATGAAGTTTTAAGTACAATTTTTTTTAAAAAATTACTAATTGAAGAAAGTTCTATTTGTACATTATTGTATCATAATACAATTGTTGGAAATTTGTGATTGCTATAATTAACAGTAAGCAAGCAATTATGTATATTTATAATAAATATATGTTTAATGTTTCACTAGCAACATAGTTAAAAACATTGAAAAATACATAAAATAAAATTTTTATTTCGTTTTAGATCAATAGAATAACGATTTTAGAGAAAAAGTTCAAGTTTAAATTTGAGAAGCATTTACTTCAAGAATTTTTTCTTCCTCTTTCCGATTAAAGATCAATAGTGTCTCAAAAAATAAATAAAAGACAAATAAGATAATTGCTAAATTTAAATTAAATGTATAATTAATTTATGGAGCTTAAAGCATTCTAACGTCTTTCTATTAAATTACAAATAAAAAGAACAAACCCTTATTTTCCGTTTCTCTAACTGAACTTAGAATCACGGATGTTGTCAATTGACGAAGTCTTGAAGAAAGTGCAAGTTCAACGTAAGACTTGGTTAACAATCTTGATCAATTGTGTGAAGGACAACACCCTTCTCTTTGAATCTTCGCCTAAAATAACCCAATCTCATTCAATGTTTGTAAGTAACTAAAGTGTTGAAATTGATTCTTTTGCTATTGCTGCTATAATCGAACTGACTTTTTCTTAGAATGGCTCCTTTGCCAAGGATAATACGATCCAATAATTTATGCTTCTCCAGACCGAAAGCTGTTTTAAGTTATGTAATAAATCTTTCTTCAAATAGTGTTTCTAAGAATGAGACGGTTATTGGCAAATCATTGTTCATTTAAAACTTCAACTTACATAAATTGGTTCTTTTTAACAAGAGAGCAAAGTAAGTATGTTTAAGTTTAACATATTAGAATGATGCAAAATTTTTTTCCTGTACCGTTTGTTAATTACAACTAAACTTAACTTTAATTTCGTAGATATTAACTCAGCTTTAAAAATTTTTTATTTTATTTCGACAGGTTATCTGATTTTATTGCACGTTAAGAAAAATTTATTTTTAATCAAAAATTAGATTTTCGAAATTTCTGTTTAATTATTCATTCTTAAATTAAAATGGTATTACGAAATTTGCTGATTTTGAAGCATATAATTTCATAAAATTTAAAATTACGTTAATTATGTTGGAAGCATTATATTTAAACATTTCAACGAGTTTTAAAATTGGAAAATAAAATAAAAGGAATTACAGAAATAACAGAGCTGAGAGGAAAACTACCTATTCGCGTAATAAATTTCAGTTTAATTTTTTGGTAGACTTGCTTTATTACTAATTTCAACAGTCGTCTTATGGAACAACTGTTTTTAAATCGATGATAAACATGAAAACTAATCTCTTACATTTGAGGATTATAGCTTTTAAACATTTTGTTTGATATATATTAATTTTTATGAAAATATAATGAACACAGTCTTTACAATAAATACAAGGCAATGTTTTGAAGTACAAATCTGCACCTTGGTCATGTTATCTAAATAAATCTTAGTCCTGTTTTGTTTGTGCTGGCAGCTCTCTATTTCAACAATAATGTTTTTGAAACTCAAAGCATAATAAAAGAAAAATGGAATATAATAAATAAAACATCACAAAATACCTTTTTTAACCATCTGATCCCATATTTAGTCTATATTTCAATTTAAAAAAAAAATATGATCACTAAACACCATAAATGTTCTTTTAACTTTCGAATGACTGCAGCTATAGTTATAAAAGGGGTATCCTGTTGTAGAAAATTAACTATGTGCTACAGGTTGAGACAAGTTACGTCCCCAGTTGGAAAACTATAGTATAGAAAACATTCAAATCTCAAAAAATAAGGCGAGATGGGGAGAAAAAGTGAATAACGGAATTGTGGAGCATCATCGATTCATGATAAATCGACACTACATAGACATACACTGATAGAATTAATTGCTAAAAATTCTCTAAGACTCTCATTTCCATTTATTTCTTTTTCTTTTCTTCATTATTTATTTATTTTCCTTTTTCTTATTATTTATTGATTTATTTTATAATTTATTTATTTATATTATTATTTATTTATTTCATAATATTTATTTTACAATTTATTTATTTATATTATTATTTATTTATTTCATAATATTTATTTTATAATTTATTTATTTTATAATTTATTTATATTATTATTTATTTATATTATTATTTATTTATTTTATAATTTATTTATTTTATAATTTATTTATATTATTATTTATTTATATTATTATTTATTTATTTTATTATTTATTTATTTTACTATTTATTTATTTATTTCAAATTTTCTGCAAGGCTACTTCATCTCAAAAGGAAAAAAACCAACTAGCTTACAGATGATATATTTATTTTCGATCTTCTAAGTTTTCTTAAGCTTTGAAAATTAAGGTATAACTAATTTTTTTTTCCCCAAGATGGTCTCGTCATAGTATCATGCCATACACACAGTAATTGTGAGCGTGTTTTTTTTTTCTTAACTTTATTGGTAGAAAATAGATAATGGTATAATGGATCTTTGTAATTCCCTCTTGTACCAGTTTTGAGATGAAACTCTATCACTTTCATTTTTCAGCTGGTTGCGCTCTAAGCGGTCTCATCCTGCCATGCATAGCCACTTTACTTCACCTAGACACCACTTTTATTGCTAACACTTTGACCATTTGAAAGTTAAGAACACCCTGCGTATAATTTACACCTGTACCTAACAATTTACAACAAAATGTTATTGTACAATGTATAACTATTTATGTAGCCTGCATTATTTGGAGGTTGTGCATAGTCGATTACTTTGCAAAAAAATGTTACAATACAGTTTATATTTTTTATTGTTCAGGGTTTTTGGCTATCATTTTGAAAAAAATCTCAACTTGGGTAGAAGTTTTATTGGTAGAATTTAGAGAATGCAATGTTTGCCTAATATGTCATTTTTCGTGAGCTTTCAAGTCTATCTCTGTGAACATTGTTTCTAATCATTGTCAAGCAAGCACAATTGTCGTACAATAACAACATCATAAACAGAAGCGGTATAATCTCTTCTATTTGAAAACGTAAGGCTAAATTTCAGGTAAATCCCCTTTTTGGAATAAGCATTCTACATCATAATTCAACTCACCCTTGTATTTCCAGTTTATGAAAATAGACCTTCGTCATAAACTTCCTTCAAAAACCAAATAAATTGCGCATGCTAGTTAGAAGTATTTCTGGAAGGTAATAGCCAAACACCCCCGCAATTCCGAGGAGTTATGTTTATGAAAATCGAAGGAATTCTTTAGGTTAAAGAGGCAACTAGGAAATATTTTTCACGCCAAGCAAAGACGAAGTTGCGGGTACGAACGGATGTAGGCTATTTCGAACTAAGTGACGTTACCTGCATGGGAGTTTACTTGTAAAATTGCTTAACCTAAGTGTAAAATTATGTCTTTGAAAAACTGTTTTTTCCGCTGAAATTCTGGACATAAATTTTATGTTTTTAGCTTTTCTTATTATGCCATTATTGGTACTTGTTTGTTCTAATTTTGTTAAAACTATTATTTTCTCGTATTTTGAGCCTAATTTTCTGTTTTTAGGTTTAATACAAGGGTGAGTTAAGTTATGATGCAGATTGCTTATTTTAAAAATTTTTGAGCATAATTTTCTCTTGGATTATGCTCAAAAAATTTTCTGTATTTGAATGGCAGCTTTTCAACAAAAATCAATATTTTAATTTTAATAAGAAGTTTGCAGTTTATTCATACACGACTGAAATATATTTTCAGCAGAACTAACTAGGGCAAAATAATGTTTAAAAACAATTTTTAAGTAATGTTTCCAAAGACATGTACGAAGATAATTTCTGTTAATGTTTTAAAATTGAGAAAAAAAAATTTGTTTCTCGTTTTCTTTTCTATTTGTTTCTTTATAGTTCCCCCCCTTCATTTAGGTAGATATTTTAATGTTGTTCAATTTACTTTTTCTTATATTTGTATCCACTTTTATTGCTGTTTAAACTGGCAAAAATTAATTAAGCAACGTTTCGCATATCTTTGTTTTTGCGTGAAATTACTGTAAATTGCGGAAAAAATAAAGACATTTTCTAGCATCCTAAAATAGACAAAGATACTAAAATTTACGCTTAACTGTCTATCTAAAAATACTAATTTCAGAATTGCATTTGGTATAAATATGTCAGATTTTTTTTCTTTTTTCTTTTTTTTACATATTCTAAAATTAACCCCATTATATTTCTCCCATTTTAATGTTTCGAGTAATACTGACGAATTGAGTCTATGCCTCTCAACAGTTTATTTCTTATAATTAAATAAAGAAGATTAAAAGCATATTTAACATTTTCTTCTCTGACTATTAAACTGATTACTCTGGTTATTGAGAAGAAATGTTTTAAAACAATAAATTTAAGCAAAAAGCATGGAAATACTGAAAAATTCTCTATGCATAGTAATCTAAAAAATAAGCTTTAAAAATAAATCGCAGTTATAGACATAGCTCATTATTCCAGGATCGCTCCTATGGTTTAATATTCCTGGGTGAATATAAGCCTATAAGCTGCATTTTCAAGTTTCTTGATACGAAACACTCTGCTATTTTTAAAAGAAAGTAACACACATTACAGTTACAAAAGCAAATTACTACAAACTTATAAATGTGTAATAAAACGTTTTTAAAAATGACCAATTTGGTGCGATTTTTTTCACCTACATAAAAGTAACTAATATTCGTGAATACTTTTCATTTTTTGTAAACTTTGTCAACTAAGATAATACAGCGTTAGAGTCACTCTTTAAATATATTATTTTATTTTATAACCGTCGTTGAACTGTCGATCCAATTCTGAGTTTACGAAAATCAATGTTCACCTCCGTAGTCTTGTAATTTTGGACCCAAGCCAGAAGACAAGGGAACCCCTGGATTAAGCCTTCATGGACGACTTTCGATGGAATTAACAAGCATTTGCATTACATGGAGAGGGAAATCACGAAAACCTCCCACGGTTAGTCCGAGGCAAGGGGATTCTAAACCATGATCCGATAACCACTGAGAATATTTTACGTCAGTACTGTGGTCTGTGCGAGCCTGGGGCAGAATTCGCATCAATCAGCCACGATTCGAACCTGCGTCACCTCATTGTGATGCGAACGCTCTATCCAATGAAAAAATATAATAATAAGCTCTTTTCATCTTCACAAAACTGTGACTTTTCTTCATATTTACGTTTTGAGTCATTTTCAGAATTAGCCTAAAAGGCGAATCTAACAGTCATGGATAACTTTTGCAAACACACAAAAGTAATTAAAATACCAAATTATACGCTAATAAGCATTATTTTACGCTACAACAGAGCCATCGAAAAATAACCTTTTTAAACAAATTAATACTGAAAAATTTTAGTGTTTGTATCTGTCATTCGTCAGCATTAAATTATTATTTCTATTGAAAAAAGCTAATAAAATGAAAGAAGTCGTTTGTATTTTTGGCGATGAAACACAAGAATTTACCAAGTTTCTTAAATCCATTTTCAATGTTTCTTAACTTCCTATTAACTTCGAAGAACATCCTGAGTTAGAACAAAAACTCCTCTATTAAAGCTGCAATAATTTTGAATAATGACTTCCCTCGCTGTTAAGACGGATACCCGCTACCGCTTGAGTAAAGGATGGTTAAAAATAATGCATACCGGCTGAAACCCATTTTTTCAAAGATTCTATTGTTTGAAGCAAAATTTTTGTGGCAATTAACAGCTCTTGAGCTACATTGTGTGAGGGCGGTATCTTTAGCGCAAATAAGAAAATCCCATTAGAGCTACAAAGTAACTGATAGGCTGAAAATATATTTGAGATAAATTTACTCGAGATTCAATGTAACAGGTTAACAGAATTTATTTTTGCTTACGTTACTAAATTCGATCGATATCTCTGTTTAAGTTTTACTTTATATTTTCAGCTATTATCTAAAGTAGTGGTGAGCCTTATTATTAGACGTAAAATTACAAATTAATTACATTAATATTGCTAATACCTTAAAATAGTTTAACAAGATGTATTCAATCATTTTATTTATTATGGAATCGTGACGAATAAAATAATTACTTCATTTAATGCCCTTTATTATATTGGAGACAAAGCACGAAATTCATTATTTTGATGTTTCGTTAAATTTTGTTTAAAAAAAAAAAAAAAAAAAAAAACTTTAAATATTATGTAAACAACTTAACAGGGGTGGGAGTCAGTGATTTGCTCATTTCTACTGACTAGAAGGAAAGGAAAATGAACATGCTAACGTTGAACATTAAAATCAAATTATTTTCAAGTACTTTTCTTAAATGCAATAAAGTTAACGAAAAAAAACAAAATATTGAAAATTTTAAATTTGAATTAAAATATAAGTATGGGAAATGAAAATATTGAAAAATATTCTATAAACTAATCAGCAATTTTTGTGAAAAAAGTATTGATACTATTTCTTCATCTGTTTGACTCTATAATCATACGCATAGATGATAGCTAAGACAATTTATTTTTTCACATTAGTAGTATAAATTTTCACTTTAAATTTTGAACTCTATTTTAATTTTATAGTGTGCCATATTATTGAAAGGAATTCGTAATAACTAAAGTACGCTTATATTGCTAAAAATCTTACTATAGTAAAATAAGTAGTATTCAAACAGTTAACTATTTTTATGGAAGCGCGAAGTGTAAAATGAAATACATTTATTTCATTCGCATACGTTTATTTCATTTCAATTGTATTTCGAAAAAAATTAAAGAAATATTTACAAAAGCATGAATATTTTGTTAAATTTTTTCTTTTGGGAGTGATAAAAAATAATGCAATATATCATTATAAACAAAAAGATAATAATTCAGATCTCAATCACAAATCAGTCAGAAAACTCAATTCAAAGAAATGCGTTATCTGTACGACTTACAGCCTCACAGCAGTAAGTTGCTGTCAACTTCTCAATTTAGTATTAACAGCTCAGAAAAAATATTGACGAAAATTGTTCAAACAATACCACATAAGATCAAAAATTATATGCCTAACATGTGAATAATTAGTTATTTACATAAGAATGTAATTTAAAAAGTAGATTTTTATACTAATTTGATCTTTAATTCAATTTTAGGCCGATGTATTAAGCAGATAAACTTTTCCAAATAAGGACATCGTTTACCTACGTTTGATTTCACACTCAGTAAGGAATAATTATTTTTTAAAGTTAGATTTCATCAGACAATTCCACATTAATTTCATTAAATGTTATAACATATAAAGGGCTTGCGATAATAAAATGATAAGCCACATTTTTAATTATTTTGGAAAGAGTATTTATGGAGAAAACACCAAGATTAATATGTTTCTGTAATCTAGCAGAATTTCTGGATACTAGCAAACTACTTATCTGATAACTATATTAAGGAACAATTTATTTGATGTAAAAATTCCTCTTTGGGAAACCGTGGTTTATCACTATGTTGCCTCAAGCCTTTCGTATTAATAAATCAAAAAGTAAACAATAAATAAACTATTCTTTTCGTTCAGATTTAGTAATAATAACAAAAATTTTAATTTTTAAAAAATTATAAACTTTAAGTTAGATTTTTTAAGAATTCGAATATTCTTAATTAAATCGAAGGGGACGGCTTGTACTATTTTTCTTAATTTTTTAAATTTTTTTTTTTTTTTACTTATTCAATTCCACCTTTTCATAAAGTGATTTTAACAAAATAAGAACTGGTAGTCTGAATTTTGACCTTGCTCTGGTAATTTTTCAGTCACATTTAAGTATCCCTTCTATTAAATTCCAAAAATTCTCCCTTGGGAATAGGTGGTTTATTACTTTATTGGCTCAAGCCTTTCATATTAATAAATTAAAAGTTATTGCAATAAATAAACTATTCTTTTCGTTCAGATTTAGTAATAATAACAAAAGTTTTAATTTGTAAAAAATTATAAACTTTAATTCAGATTTCTTAAGAAATCGAATATTATTAATTAAATCGAAGGGGGCGGCTTGTACTATTTTTTTATTTTCTTTTTTACTTAGTCAATTCCACCTTTTTATAAAGTGATTTTAACAAAATAAGAACTGGTAGTCTCTGTTTGACCTTGCTCCGGTTATGTTCACACACACATTTAAGTATCACATTTCAGTATCAATTCATAAAATTTCTTTTTTAATGAAACAATAATTATAAGAAATTACCTTAATGTAGAGAATAGCTGCTCATAGTTTATTTGTCCATAATATTGGTTATCGTATGCGTATTAATATTAAACTGCTCTTGGAAGCAATTATACCATAATCTAATTTACGTATCATACTTTGATTGAAGATATTCTGTGAATTATTTGAACAACTTCTGTGAAAAAAGTATTCATGTTATCAGTTCATCTGTTTTACACTTAAATCATTTAAGAAGACAAGCGGAAGGAAATGACATAACCATTACATTTCATTTAACATAAATAATCAGAAATCGTCACCCCTTTATCCAAATAAATAGCACAGACGCGAATTGATCAACAGGTTCTTGAAAGATTAAATATTTACCTAACGGGTAAAAGATTAGACGAAAAGTTGAAGATTGCCGACAAATTAAAAAAAGAAAAGAAAACGAAAAAAAGACTTCAATTATATTATTTTAAATTTAATTTACTTCTTAACTATTATATAAATTTAACTTCCAGAGCTTTGGTGGCTAAGGGGATAGAATATATGCCTTCCAATGAGGTGAACTGAGTTCGAATCCCAGCAATGGCTGCTGATACGAATTCCGCATCCGGCTTGCAATGACCACAGTGGTAGATGTATCATGGGTTAGAGTCCCCTTGCCGTCAGGCTAACCGTGGGAGGTTTTCGTGGTTTACCTCGGCTTGTGACACAAATGCGGGGTAGTTCCCTCAAAAAGTCCTCCACGAAAACAAATTCTCCCAATACTTGATCCAGGAATTTCCTTGTCTTCTGGATTGGGTTCAAAACTACAATGCTACGGAGTTGAACAATAGTAGTCGAAAACCCCAAAAAATTGGGTCGGAGGCTCAACGTCGGCTATGAAATTATGAAATTTAACATCCAGTTCAATTCGGGCTGTTGAATGTAATAAATAAATTATTGGAACTTAATAAGAAATGTTTTTTAAATTTATAATACAAAGCTTAGTTATATGTTGACCTACTTTTCAAATTTTTATTTGTAAATACAACTATATAATATATATAATAGTATTGCTATAAATGATTCACTAACAAGAATCGCTTCCTCAGATAATGTTGATAACACTGGGGAACAAATTTTCTGTTGCATTTATATAAATATTTGATCTTGCTTAATTCTGGTGTGGGGAATACAAATCTGAAATTATTTTTACTCCTAAAAAAACAGATTTTTTTTAAAATGAAACTTTTTTTTTTTTTTTTGTGGACAAGTGCTTACCTATTATGACCTGTTTAGAAGCACACGAAAAAACAGTTCACAATAGGGAAGCGCTCCTAACGATGCATGACGATATTTCCGGTCATGGGTACCTGCGCGATTTTAATCTGAACGGTGTGCCCTAACTTCCTTAGTTTGTCGCATCATTTACGTGATACCCCGTTATATATAATGTTTTTAAACTTTTATATTATGATAAAATATAGACTTAAAAAAATAATTTTAAAAAAAATCTGTAACTTGGAGAGAGAAACCGATTACAGATTTGAAATCAGCGATGCGAAAGTATCTAAGATCTGTTAAAAAAATTTCATTCAATAGAAAACGAAATGAATAATTAGTGAAATTAATACAGAATTAATATTTTATTAAGTTGAAAGTAATAAAAAAATTATAAAATCTTTCTATTTAATATAATATTTGAAAAAAAATAACTAGTTTTAAAAAAATAGCTAGATTAGATAGAATAAAATATATCAGATGGAATAAAAATATTATTTGTATAATAATATATCACAATTCATTAAGTGTAATTGTTGGAATCAGAACAATTTTAGAGCTGCTTCAATTATTTTGTTAAATAGTAAGACAGATTTAATGCTATAGGTTTCTTCAAATTCCATTTCAATTTCAACATTCAAATAAATATTCACACAATTACAGAATAATGTACGAATTTTTTTGGTCACATGATTCCGAATCAAAATCGTCTTTAAATTCATACATTTTCAAAGCGAACATTACTTCAACGATCTTGAAGGGTCTCTTCTTTTTATTACTATTCTCTTTTTTATCCAGGGACTTTTTTTTCTTTAGTTTATCTTCTTCAGATAAAAGCAGGTTCTGTGAATCGCAATGTAGGGTTACTTCTTTTTTTTTTTTTTTTTTTTTTTTTTTTTTTTTTTTTACCGTCTTACATACTCTAGACACAACTTTATAGCATCGTTTAATTGGGTCGATTAAATAACATCTCAGGTCAATTTTCAACGCCCAATTCATTTCACTATTCATTATACTTAGTTTTATCTAACACTATGTTAATAGCATTGCATGAAGGAATAAGTGTCATAAAAAAATCATTTTTTATAATCCATCTTTATAGTAATCACATTTCTAGCAACTTTAAAAGTTTTCATGCAAAGCAGTTTCTTAAATAAAGTGACTGATTACAGTACTTGAATTCATATACTCAAATACTAAGGAAATTCCTCGTCAAACTGACTGAATTATCAACAAATATAAAAATTTTAAAACGTTCAATGTACTAAATGTTATTGAAGAAAAAAATACATATTTTTGAATGTCACAATCGAGTTAGTTTTCTCATTAATAATATTCATTACATTTAGTTTTATCGAACATTATGTTAGTAGCATTGTATGAAGGAATAAGTGACCTAAATAAATTATTTCTTATAATCCATCTTTATAGTAATCACATTTCTAGCAACATTGAAAATTTTCATGCAATAGCAGTTTCTTAAATAAAGTGACTGATTACAATACTTGAATTCATATACTCAAATACTAAGGAAATTTCTCGTCAAACTGACTGAATTATCAATAAATATAAAAATTTTAACACGTTCAATGTACTAATGTTAATAAAGAAAAGAATACATATTTTTGAACGTCACAATCGATTTAGTTTTCTCGTTAATAATATTCATTACACTTAGTTTTATCAAACATTATGTTAGTAGCATTGTATGAAGGAATAAGTGCCCTAAATGAATTACTTTTTATAATCCATCCTTTTAGTAATCAAATTTCTAGCAACATTAATAGTTTTCATGCAATAGCAGTTTCTTAAATAAAGTGAAAGTTTACAGTACTTGAATTCACATACTTAAGAACAAATAAAACTTCTCGTCAAAATGACTGAATTATCAACAAATATAAAAATTTTAAAACGTTCAATGTACTAAATGTTATTGAAGAAAAAAATACATATTTTTGAATGTCATATTCGATTTAGTTTCCTCGTAAATAAAATTTGAGAAAAATTGGGTTGAAGTGGTTTTAATATTATTAAGGATCAGATTATAGAATCAGAATAATTCATAATTATAGCCATTAAATGATTGCATGTGGGTTATTCTCCAAAAAAAAAAAATAATAATAATACATATTTCAGAAATAAAATATGATAAAAACAGGTCTTCTACAATTGATTTTTTCTCCGTTTCGAATTCTTTGTCTTTTATTAAATTCGATTGATTATATTAATATTTCAACAGCCTAAGATAAATTTTTTTGTCTATTTTTAACGGTAAATAAATGGTTAGAGGAGTGTAGAATTCTAAATTATTGTTATCAAAGCGACTATTAATCAAAAATGAGTTTAAAAAAATGAAATTTATTTCTTGCGAATTCATTTTTAATAATACTTAATTAAACAGTGAAAGAAAATTAAACAAATTTTATTCTTTCTTCCCTTTCTAACAAATTAATAAAAATTTTGAGTAATGAATAGGAGGTCAAACGGGGAAAGTAATATTCATTTACTTCGAGGAACCCTTTTCTTTACAGTGCTTTCTTTACAATTTTCTTTACAGTTACATCTATTTCTTTAAAAATTTTGAATTTGAATTAGATTCTTCTGACTCTCGGAATAATTATTACCGAATGATAAAATGAGCCTTAAATTTTTCTTGGCCTTCAAAAAAGCTTTCAGGTCTTCTACAATTGATTTTTTCTCTGTTTCGAATTCTTTGTCTTTTATTAAATTCGATCGATTATATTAATATTTCAACAGCCTAAGATAAATTTTTTTGTCTATTTTTAACGGTAAATAAATGGTTAGAGGAGTGTAGAATTCTAAATTATTGTTATCAAAGCGACTATTAATCAAAAATGAGTTTAAAAAAATGAAATTTATTTCTCGCGAATTCATTTTTAATAATACCTAATTAAACAGTGAAGGAAAATTAAACAAATTTTATTCTTTCTTCCCTTTCTAACAAATTAATAAAAAATTTTGAGTAATGAATAGGAGGTCAAACGGGGAAAGTAATATTCATTTACTTCGAGGAACCCTTTTCTTTACAGTGCTTTCTTTACAATTTTCTTTACAGTTACATCTATTTCTTTATAAATTTTGAATTTGAATTAGAATCTTCTGACTCTCGGAATAATTATTACCGAATGATAAAATCAGCCTTAAATTTTTCTTGGCTTTCAAAAAAATTCCTTAGAATTACAAAATGGTCATACTTCGTCCTCTTTTTAACCTTTCAGTTATCTATTTTCTTTTCGGTGTTTAGTTTCAAGTCCTCAAGTCCCCTCAGATGAATATATCCTTAGCATATATTTTCCCTCTAAGTCCAGGAGGGTGACAGGGCATAGGGCAATACGATCATTATCGTGACTTTCTTCTGACCTTGTGAATATTCTGATGCCTGATGGATGCTGAGAACTGAGAAATGAACTTTGGAAAAACGATTTAGTATTGCCAATTGCGATTTCAGTTTTCATTACTAGTACCTTCAATTTTTAGAGACTGTTAGTTGAATATTTTTGTATTTAGACAGTTAATTGTCGTATTGTTTTGTTCATTGGTTCGAATGAAAGAAAAATGGCATTAAAAAATAAAAAGTAAATTCTTTAAAGAAAAAAAAACGTGTGAAAAGTTGAATGATGCGAGAAAAAAAGTTTTAATCCGAGAATGTCTGAAGAATGATTTTTCTTTCTTCTAGCTTTGTTTACGTTTGTTATAGTATTTGAATAAAAAGCCACGAATTATCAGCCACTGACTAAATGTCGAATTAGAGGCATGGGAAGGTGCTCATTCGTCAATGTATAAGACCTTAAAACAAAATTTAAAGTTACCCTACAACGATTTTAATAAACATTATATATAATATTTAAGAATATGCTAATTCTAAAAATTTTCTTCTAAAAAAATTACTATTGCATTTCTATGAAGTGGATCTGTTTATTTTCGTTAAGAAAATATTGTTTTACACCTTAATTTGTATTTTAAATTTAAGAAATTCTAATGAAAAATAATAATTGCGCATAAGTACATTTAAATATTTTTTTTTAGCGCTCAGATAAATATTACAGACTTCAAAATGAAGTTTACTGAAAATAAAGTCAAAAATAAATTTACAATTAGTTTTTAATTCCATTTATTCGCTCCGCTTCAAAACTTACTTTATTAAATGGTGCAGCTCTTTTAATTACAATCATGTCACTTGAAAAACTTGTGCTAGTCATTAAACAGTGGCACTAGCATGGCTAAATAATATTAAATATGAAAATGTCAGTTGGCTCAAAAATAATAATGTAACTTTCATAGTAAACAAAACAAAAGTATTGGTTATTAAAGAAGAAAAGAAAACTGAATGAAAAACAGAATGTCATTTTTTTCTTCTAAAATATTTAGTAAAAAAATCAATTTTAAGATTATTTTTTTTTTAAATATTTTTTGATTGAAATCGTTAAAAATATCAAAAACTGTTATTGGAAAAAAAGGTCATAAAAATTTTTCATATTCAGGTGTGTCACACATAATTCGTAGTACATTTAGGATGCTTTTCACCAATACTTTAGAAGTAGTGTTCTGTAAATAATAGAATGAAACGAATTGCATCGCTTTAAGAAAAACAATCAGATCATATGCGTTTTTCTACGAGCAGGACTTTCAGATAGTTAACAAGTAATTTCACTTAATACGCATTTAAATCAAATATTAAAAATATTTAAATCAAACTTTAAAAAAATTTAACTCCGTATCAAATATACGTATTTAAATTTCTTATAATTTTATGTGCTATAATTTTATGTGTATAATTTTATGTGCTATAGGAATATAGCGTAGAAAGTTGCATGTGAAACAGGTCATCTTGTAATGTACTAATTCTAATTTTATTTGAGTCATTTTTTAAGTGGCATTTGACAGCTTGTTTTTTCTATAACCGTAGTTGAACAGCCGATCCAATTTAGGGTTTACAGCTACTAATGTTCAACTCCGTAGCCTTGTAATTTTAAACGCAATCCAGAAGACAAGGGAACTCCTGGATCAAGTATTGGGGAAATTTGACTTCGTAGAGGGTTTTTTTGACGCAACTAACCCGTATTTGCGTTACATGGAGAAGAGAACCACGAAAATCTTCCACTGTTAGCCCGACGACAAGGGGACTCTAACCCATGATCCGTCTACAACTGAGGATATTTTACGTTTGCACTGTAGTCGGTGGGAGCCGGGTGTGGAATTCGAATCGACCAGCTATCGCTGGGATCGAACCCGGATCACCTCATTGGGAAACTAGTGCTCTATCCCCTTAGCCACCATGGTTCTATACGAGTATAGTTAATGCTGGTTGGGGATGCCCGATTTGCCCGAAACCATAGCAACCTTTTTTCTAATGTTCCTATCAGATTGTTTTATCCAATAAAATAAGATCGGTATCAAGTCTCGCCAGATCCAAGTAACTTCAGACAACACTATTCATATTAAATATGGATTAATATTTTCTATATTCCATTGTTTCTAATTTCTCATGATTTTCATGAATATAACAATATAGTGTTCTAACATTGTTCAACATTTAAAAAATTGTCGTTTATAAGAGATATATAGAAATTTATACTTTCAATCAATTTGAAATTAAATAATTGTCCTGAAAAAGAAAAAAACAAGAATTTTAAGTAACCATTCAAAATTTATCAGACTCTCTATGAGGACTAAAAAAATCTAAGATCTTTATGAACAACAAAGAAAACAAACAATTACTTTACCTAAGCAATTACTTATATAAACAATTGAAGCTGTTTCGAAGGCTATTTATTTCAAATGATGTATCTCTTTTGTAAAAATAGTATCATTTCCGCTGTTGTTTACTGATTTTCTTTGACGGTTGAAAAGGTGTAATAATTAACTTCCGTATCAGAAGACATACACTAAACATACATTTAGAGAATTAACAATTAAAGCATCGTAAATTTAATACCGTTTAATTAACAGAATTCTTTGTTCAAATGACTAGTTGCTCCAATGGACTGAAAACAATGGCATGTTGAGGAAATGTTGAACCCTAATATTATTCAAATTTGCAACAAACCTTAATCTGGTGATAAGTTGAATTACTTTATCATAATTCATTTCGTAAACTTAATTACCGGATTCTATGGTACAAATTGAATAGGAATAAGGTTCAAAGTTCTCACTAAGGTTGCAGCGGATTAATACTATGTTAACGGTATTGATATTATGGTTTTACTGAAAGTGTACGAGAAAATTAAAAGAAAAAGCGAATAAATAAATAAAAAGAGATGCACGTGTGTGAAAAATGAATCATCATAAGACTTAATCACACATCAAAGTGAATGGTCTGGTTTTAATACGTAGATTTATCCCTTCAAAAACTATTTTTAAATTTCGGCCCACTTTTTTTATTTCGTTCATTTATTTATTTAGTATTTTTTTATTTATGTTCTTTCAGCTAACTTTTTCTGTATTATCTGAATATATCTTTTAAGGGTTTAAAAAAATCAAAGCCTTCATCCAAAATTTATTTATTATTTCTCATTGTTTTATTAAAAAGAATCGAAAAATATTTAATTTATAAGACGAAATTTTTTTTTCAGATTCTTCTTATAAATTGCGTTTTAAATAACAGTTTGAACTTAAAGGGTTGTGCAGTTTTTGAGAAATTTCCTGATCTCTGATTTAATTTAAGCTTGAATATATATATATATATATATATATATATATATATATATATATATATATATATATATATATATATATATATATATATATATATATATATATAGATAGATAGATAGATAGATAGATAGATAGATAGATAGATAGATAGATAGATAGATAGATAGATAGATAGATAGATAGATAGATAGATAGATAGATAGATAGATAGATAGATAGATAGATAGATAGATAGATAGATAGATAGATAGATAGATAGATAGATAGATAGATAGATAGATAGATAGATAGATAGATAGATAGATAGATAGATAGATAGATAGATAGATAGATAGATAGATAGATAGATAGATAGATAGATAGATAGATAGATAGATAGATAGATAGATAGATAGATAGATAGATAGATAGATAGATAGATAGATAGATAGATAGATAGATAGATAGATAGATAGATAGATAGATAGATAGATAGATAGATAGATAGATAGATAGATAGATAGATAGATAGATAGATAGATAGATAGATAGATAGATAGATAGATAGATAGATAGATAGATAGATAGATAGATAGATAGATAGATAGATAGATAGATAGATAGATAGATAGATAGATAGATAGATAGATAGATAGATAGATAGATAGATAGATAGATAGATAGATAGATAGATAGATAGATAGATAGATAGATAGATAGATAGATAGATAGATAGATAGATAGATAGATAGATAGATAGATAGATAGATAGATAGATAGATAGATAGATAGATAGATAGATAGATAGATAGATAGATAGATAGATAGATAGATAGATAGATAGATAGATAGATAGATAGATAGATAGATAGATAGATAGATAGATAGATAGATAGATAGATAGATAGATAGATAGATAGATAGATAGATAGATAGATAGATAGATAGATAGATAGATAGATAGATAGATAGATAGATAGATAGATAGATAGATAGATAGATAGATAGATAGATAGATAGATAGATAGATAGATAGATAGATAGATAGATAGATAGATAGATAGATAGATAGATAGATAGATAGATAGATAGATAGATAGATAGATAGATAGATAGATAGATAGATAGATAGATAGATAGATAGATAGATAGATAGATAGATAGATAGATAGATAGATAGATAGATAGATAGATAGATAGATAGATAGATAGATAGATAGATAGATAGATAGATAGATAGATAGATAGATAGATAGATAGATAGATAGATAGATAGATAGATAGATAGATAGATAGATAGATAGATAGATAGATAGATAGATAGATAGATAGATAGATAGATAGATAGATAGATAGATAGATAGATAGATAGATAGATAGATAGATAGATAGATAGATAGATAGATAGATAGATAGATAGATAGATAGATAGATAGATAGATAGATAGATAGATAGATAGATAGATAGATAGATAGATAGATAGATAGATAGATAGATAGATAGATAGATAGATAGATAGATAGATAGATAGATAGATAGATAGATAGATAGATAGATAGATAGATAGATAGATAGATAGATAGATAGATAGATAGATAGATAGATAGATAGATAGATAGATAGATAGATAGATAGATAGATAGATAGATAGATAGATAGATAGATAGATAGATAGATAGATAGATAGATAGATAGATAGATAGATAGATAGATAGATAGATAGATAGATAGATAGATAGATACAAAAGGATTTCACTATTTATTAAATTTGTTATAATTTCATTGAAAAATAAATTTTATTTTTGGCCTTGGGTCATACTTTTGCTTCATTCATACCTTGAATTCTACAAAACGTAACAAACTTCACAACCCAACTCTTCCAATAGGACGGAAGATTTACGGTAAACAAATTTCTGTGGTTTCTAAATTTCCCAGTAGTAATCAATCTTCATCCAATTACTTAAAATCTCTTTCAGTTTCTTCAAGTACATGCCGAAATAGGGGTAATTGATTCAGTGGAGAGAGGTTGTTTAATGTTAAAGATTACCTGAGTTTTCCTTTTCACTAATTTTCCCACCTGTATTCAGAGCAATGAACACACAAAATAAGGCCAGTTTCGTTCCTTAACAGGTATTGTTGACAATAATCAGTCAACCACTTGTACCTCTTCAATAATACAATGGTACCTATTCATGCACCTGTGGTTCTTGCTCTGATTGTGTCACGTGTGGTAAATGATGCTGTTATTGACAAAAAGCAATTACTTCTCAACCTTCCCTTCAGAAAAAGTAGTCTCCCTTTCCCTATTATACAATTTTTTATGGATGGGGTTTCTGAGGATTCCCAATTTTTCCTTGTGTCTGTAACATTTTTAAAATGTTCTATGCCACGTGGCAGAAATCAGCTGTGACGGAGATGCTGAGAATGCAAAAAGATAATACATTATGGATAATACATAAATACAAAAAGGATAAAATAAAAAAGAGAAAAACGAAGGAAATTATTAAGAAAATTAATTAATTTACTCTTCAAAATTCTTTGTTTCGATCTTGTAAAAGCTAAAATGAGTAAAATTTCCCCAAATAAAAAGAAAAATTCAGATAATTTACATTTCGCTATTAACTTTCAAAACTCTATTTTCGATAAGATCAAATTTCGTAATATTTTTGAAAATTTACAAAAAATTGTTTCCATTAAAAGATTTTAACATAATTAAAACTTTCAATATAATAAATCTCTTGGTTGAACTATGTTTAATTATAATGATAATATTAAAAATTTAGGGAGGAATAATATATCCGATTATGAATGTCACTGTGAAGAAAAGAAATATTTTGATTTTGTTGATAAACATCATAAACATATTATTACTGGTAATTTAAATATTATAGAAAACTTAGAATAAGAATTTGGTGATAAAAGGAGCAAAATTTAGATCCATTTACCATATATCAATTAATAAAATTCTGAAGTACTACTTTCTTAATGATCTCAATAGTTTTTGTTTAAACATATCAAATAGATTCTCTTTACCTATAGGTATGGAATGAAAATGGGCTGTTTATTATTACTTTAAAAACTTTGTTTTCAATAATAAGGAAAATTTAACTAACAGTAACAATTCAACAACTACAAAAAAAATTTTTAATTACCCCCAGAGACAAAGCTAACAATAATTATGCAATGTTCTGTAAAAAGTTAAATGTCGAACTTTTAAATATGGAGTTGAAAAATAGTAAAAATGTTAAGTTCAGTAATTTAAATAATAATATTATCATTAAAAGAAAATTCTAGCTTTATATAAGAGATGAAAAATTTAAATGAGTAATTTACAATTTCCTTACTTAATTATCAGTCCTAAATTTCATAAAATTCCAATAAAATTTAAAATAATCACATGTAGGTCTAATACTTATCTTACTTAACCTGGCACCATTTTCTCTAACTACTTAAATAAAATTATTAAAGAAGGTTTTTCTTGGATTATCACGAATAATCAACCGATTTTGAAATTTATTAAACGTAACAAAATTAATTCTATCGCGACTTTTGATTTCCAGTTTTGTGCTTTGTTCTGTTCTTTCTTTACATTTTATTTTCTGTTTTTTAAGTGACATTTATTACTTAATGTGTTCTATTTTGCTTCAAAATATTTTTGAGTGCTCCTCAAACTATTGTATTGATATATTTTGCTTTGGCTATATTAATACAACATTAGAAAGCACTCCTTTTTGCGGATATAATCGTGTGAACTGATGAAGAGATATGTATTATGTTATTTTATTATATATTTTTATTTTACTGTATTTTTTATTTTATTATATTAGTATAAGATATAAGATTCCAAGTTGTGAAGTGCCAAGCTGCTAATGTCACAGCTGGAGAAATATTTGATGAAAAATATTTTAAGATGAAATAAAAAAAGTTATTATATATATATATATATATATATATATATATATATATATATATATATATATATATATATATATATATATATATATATATATATATATATATATATATAATATCGGCAAAAAGATGCAATACCGGAAGAAGAGAGAAAAATAATTCAGCTCTCTATCTCTCTGTTTTTTTTTTTTTTTTTTTTTTTTTTGCACATCAAGAATCATTGTTATTTTTTGACAGTCGTAGGCTGATTAAATAGCTGGCTGTTTGTAAATAGCTACGATAGGTTTGAAATGCGTAAGATTAAAGGAAAGGTCTCTCGTATTATCCAGTCAGATTCACATTTTTTAAGCTTATTGCAGCGAACTCTTACACAGGATGTATCATAATTCCCACTGGGATTCGAAGGCTTATAACAAGCGAAATTATATTGTCAATGACTCATCAAACTTTACTTTATCTGATAAGGAAATGTCACAAGTTTTTTTCCCTCAAATATTAAACAAATGAACTTATGTGGCAGACTTCAAGTTTTAAGTCAATTTGCAATAAATGGCCTTGTTTACTTCGATATGCTGGATCTGTGGTTAATGCCACAATTACAGGAAAATAATGCGTCTATCATTGTCAAAAATGAGAACCCCCTTTCTCATTAACTGATAGACGAACGTTCGTGCTTTCCTATCTAACGAGCTTCCTTGTTTTTGGATTGGAAGCGAGTCGGACTTCGACAGACGACTTCTTTTATGGCTATCGTGCTCTCCAGACTTAACTTCCTGAGATTTGTTTAAGGAGTTACATCAAAGGTTACGCATTCGTCCCTCCTATCTTACTCGATTTAACAGAATTACGATTATAGAACACATCCGCACTCGTTACCATTGATCGTATCATGTTGCAGTTAAGGCAAGAATTTGATTAAAATTAATCAGACTTACAATTTGCTCATAAGTCAGTGTTTCCCAAAGTGTGGCACGCGTACCCCCAGGGGTAAGGGAACAGTTTAGCTGGAGTACGCGTTCTTATGCGAAATTTCAGAAAACCTTATTTAAAAACAAAGCTAGCCGTGAAAATTTACGATTACGCATTTTTCTATTGGCTATTTTTTGCAGAGTTAACAGGTAATAATTTGTGGTGTCAACAGCTAGTTGTGATGTTTTACTTTTGCGCAATTTTTTTATAGTAAAAAATACATTCATTTTTTTATTAGGGGTACACAGCGTTACGAAAAATCTAGAAAGGGTACACTAAAGTCATAAGTTTGGGAAACACTGCCATAGGTTAATATATTGAACATTTGTGTGTGTGGGGGGGGGGGAAACTTATGATATTTATTTATTATGCAAAGTAAAATTTTTTGATGTATTGGTTGTATTTTGTTTATTACAAGACTTCCAAATCTCAGAGGGAATTGTTTCATACTGTAATTTAATGATAATTAAAAAGTATATCATTTATTGCAGGCAGTTTGTCTTAAAGTCCGAATAAGTAATGGCTTATTATAAGCTGCCTTATCAAAGATTTATTGGAATACGCCGAAGCAAATTCAATCTGATTGAATGATTCTTTCACGCCTTTTTTATTTAACCAAAAAGCAGAATAGTTGGTTGTAAAAAGCCAAAAAATATCAGAAAAATGAGAAGATACCGATGACTTTTCTATTAAGCCTGGCAATTCGTAAAATGACTCCCTTGATTACAAAATGCCAGATTTTTCAAATAGCCAACGACTTATGTTTCAAATTTGAGTTGTTAACAAAAGGGGTTCTAAGGGTCCATTTTTATTAGCATAGAAAGGAAAATTTCTTTTATCAAATAAATGCAAAGTACTAAGCACGAAATTGCTTACTATTTCTTTCAAGATTTTTCATGCTTAGCCAACAAAAAAAAATTTTTCTTTGATACTGGTTATAGGTGCATAAATAAAAATTATCATTTTTAACAAACACAATTTTGAATTATTATCATCGTCCACATTTTATGTTTAATAAAAAAAATTATATCAGTAACTTGACTAGAAAATAAATTACGTATTCATTAACACCCATTTTTTATAGTTGTAGAGACTACTACGCAACTTATGAAAGGTCGAAATTTGTAATTATATTATATTTACGATTACTGTTTTTTAAATTTATGTTAAACACGTATTAGTAAAGAAAATAAATAAATAAAGCATGCTTATCCTATTATGAAATATAAAGAGTTCTAATTTGCGTTAGGGTCAAGTTTTTTACCATATCAAATTGAGAAAAAAAATGAATATGTAATTGATATTATCAGAAAAATTTTCAATTGGCATAATATTTTCTTAATTATCTTTCTAAAAAGGAAACAATTTTAAATTCTAACTCGATGAAATCTAACAGGCAGAATAGTTAATTTAATTTTATAATATTAATATAATATAATATAATATAATATAATACAAAGCTATATTAATACAATTTATCATTTAATGAAACACTTGAATTTAAATCAAATTGAATTAAATTAGTTTACAAAAGTTTTTAAAAATACATAATCAAGGCGATGTCAATAGAATACCTATTATTGAAACTATCTAATATTTGAGAGCAAAAATTAGCAAAGACTGCAACAAGTCATGTCAGTTAGTTTCCAATAAAGTTTATAAATTATGTTTGAAGAATTTATTTGAATAGGGAGTTTACTCCAGCCATTATTAAATAAAATTAGTCCCACTTTCGCGTTCAGACAATTCATTTCTTAACATACCTCTAATTAATTTCTGTTGCCAAACAGAGAACCCAAAAGTAATACAAGATAGGGAAAATATTACTCATTAGACTTTGTTCTGCATCTCAAAATGAGAAAAAATAGAATTTTTCTACTATGCAAATAAGGTCTTCATTTGAGTGTACAGAACACTCTCAGTTTTAGCAAACTGATATTTAAATGTTGTTGTTGTTGATGTATTCCTGTTTTAGGCAGAGGGGGTGCGATTGCTCTTGTTTTCCAGTGGCGCCATCTATGACCAAGAATTCGACTTCTGCCACACCATACGTCACACCCGTTTATAGGGCGGACCCATTCATACATCCATTCATTCATCCACAGATCGTAGTTTTGACCTGAATCAGAGAACGATCGATCTCCAATCCAGTAACCCCAGAAGTATTGATTTGTTAAGGGAACATGAAGGACTTTTACGACTAGACAGATTTAACGTGTATCAGTCACTTTACTACTTCGGCTGGCGGGGTTCGAACCCACGAACTCTGGGACATGGGCCCTACCGACCAGGCTATCCCGACCCATATTTAAATGTTAAAAGTTGTAAATGCAATTCATGTAAGCCAATATCCGATAAAGTTTCAAAACCCATAAGGTTAATACGGTGCTTAAAGTACACAATTTATAAGAACTGTTTTAATATTTAACATTCTGCTAATAAATTCGACTAGCATTTTCCTCAAAATTTGCATGCATTTTTTTCTTCTAAAGAAATGTCTTACTAATGGTTATGAGAAACACATGCCTAAAACAAACATCCTTCCCCAAAAATAAAATTGATTGTTTATCAACGAAATGACATTTGAAAAGAGAAGATGATAAATACCTTCTTTCTTTAATCGTAATTCCCCACGTCATAATAAAAGATGTTCCCTCCACTCCATATGCATCTTTTTTTAACATCCTTTTCCAGGTTAAAAATGCTCGAAACCGGATGCTGCCACGCGAGCATAAATGGGTCCCATTTGGGAATAGTAATTATAAAGAGGAAGAAGGCTTCCTTAATTTGCTCATCTAAAAAGTTATATTATAAATGTGCCACAGAAAGTCTTAATCCATAAGGGATTAAGAATTCAAATTACAGCCTTGTCCTTAAATTTATTAAAAAAGCGTTGAATGCTTTCTGTTGTCAAAGACTTATGAGATTGATGTCATACTATTCAAGGTTAGTATGTCAAATGTGATACAGATGCAGCAAGGATGCTCTAATTAAAACCATCCTAAACATGCTTTTTTTCACAGAAAAAAAAGGTCGGAGTATGATTTTTTATTTTTTTTTAAAGAAGTCAAAGCGAATTGATTTAAAATGGCATTACCAAGATTACTTGCTTATACTTCATCACTCGAACTTAGAACATGAGGTCTCCATAATGTGTCGTTAAATCTGCCGAGTCGCAAAAGTCCTCCATGTTCCCATAACAAATCAAACCTCTGGGGGTACTGGATTGGAGATCGATCGTTCTCTGATTCAGGTCAAAACTACGATCTGTGGATGAATGAATGGATGTATGAATGGGTTCGTCCTATAAATGGGTGCGACGTATGGTGTGGCAGAAGTCGAATTCTTGGCCATAGATGGCGCCACTGAAAAACGAGAAACGCACACTCTGCCTTAAATTTGCTCGGTTTCACCAAGCAGGCTTGCCCGTGTGGCAAGTGACATTAGAACCAAACAACCAACCTCATTATGTGTGGTCTTCCACACTTTATTGGAGGCCAACAACTTCATTCAATGATTTATTAACGATATTCAAGACATTAATAATTGTCCTGCTCCAAGTTGGTTTTGGTTTCCATCCTTTCTTGAGAATTCCAACCAATTATTATGAATGTATCTTGTTTTTCCTGGACCTCTATACAAAACCATCGGGGTACTGAGGGAGATTTTTTAAGCATTTGCTTCTCCCTCAAATAGAAGTGGTTTTGTTTTTAATGACTACCGAAGCCGGTACCCCCTGAAGACGTCGGCTTCGGTGGTTATATTTTTATTTTTATTTCATTCGTTTCTTGTATTGATACTTTTTTCTGAAATTTCTGCTGCTTCTTAGCGCGTTTTTTTTCAAAGAAGTTTTATCCTTTTCGAATTTAATTATTTGTGTTTTCTTTCAGCATTGAATATTCCTAACTAAGTCTGAGTGAGGTATTCCTTTTCTCCCAGTTATCCTGTTTATTATTACCATTGCCATTAAAAATTAATAATATGTAATAGAATAATATTTTCTTAAATAATATTCTCTGAAAAGCTTATCAAATCATAATTAGCAATAAAAAATATTTTGTTATAAATTCCTTAAAATAAAGGCAAAAAAAGCAATAAAATACTCGTTGGTAACTTTCTGAACCTTTCATTTGTATCTTGATTGAAAAAAAAAAGGTTTCTTAAATAAAATAAATAAATAAATCCCAAAATTACAGAATGGTAAAAAGTAAGGGAGCAGAAAAAGCATTTAAAGATAGTTTATGACGGCAACTTCCAATGTTTGTGCCGAAAATGGGTTGACAAGGGTTGGGGTGAACGAACAAGAAACTTTTTGATCTATTTTGACTTCAGGACAGCCTCTTGGACAGACGACACGAGTTCCCAAAACCCAAAATAGAGTCGTGTTTGTTGATTCGGGAAAATATATATTTTAGTTAGATACAACGTGCGTGGAAGTTTTATTTAGAGTAATTTTTCTTTTTTTTATGATATTTAGAAAAAGAAAACCAAAACAAATTTTCGAGACATATTTCCATATTTATGGAATGGGTGGGTTTGAGTGCACTCCTGAAATATTACTGTTTTGGGAACACTTCCAAACTCTGTGTTTTCTTTGGAAACTTTTTATTGAAAAGTTAAACAAAAATTAATACTTAACTTTAAAATGTAGCCTATTGATTTCGTTTCCTTACTCTCTTCATCCGGCGAAATTATGCTCAATGTTGATCACACTAATCAGTATACTGGACAAACCCACATCTAATCAGTATCCTAGACACTGATTGAAATGATTTTGCCTAAAAACTTGATTTTAGGAAATGTCGCCCTTTTTCTCTAAAGATAAGTTGTTGTTGTTGCTGCTTTTTTCTTTTTTTCTTTTTTTTGTTTTTTTTGACGGACCTATGACACAAATCTTACCACTCAACTGTATTTTCAGCTTATTATCGTTTTTTCAGCTGATCAATTGTTTTTTCAGCCTATCAACTTTTTTTTACTCAATCAACTGTCTTTTTAATCTATCAATTGTCTTCTCCCCCTTTTAATAGTCTTTTAAGCCCATCAATTGCTTTTTCAGCCTATGATTCTTTTTTTCAATCGCTTTTTCAAATAAAACATGACATTATTAACTTATGTTTAATTTAATTGCGACATATTCATTCGACTTCTGTTTAAAAAGCAGACTTTGAATCAAAGCAACAGCTCTACACATTTACTTTGAGTTAAAGCTATTCAAATCAATAAGGATCCCACGACTTCGAACTGTCCCCGAGATGGTTTCGCCTTTTCCCATATTCTTGAAGGTCAAATATAGTTTATAACACCTCTTCTTTTCAACTTGACTAGGTTACGTAGTACCGTTTTCGGTTGGCACAATCAACCTAGACAAAAATCGTTCTCCATCAAAAGCTTAAAAGTAGTTTGTGGTGATTTCTTGTCCAGACCAAGGGGTGTGCTCAATTGATATGAATCATTACTCTGCTCAACCATTCGAGAGGTAGTTTGGAGATACATTCGGACACTCATTGAATTTCTTGTAGTTTTCGTACGTAATGGCACTGTCTTATTCATGGTAAGTTAGCTGCTCTGGTGTCTCTCTTGTACAAATTCATGTAGTTTTTATATGTAATGGAACAGTTTAGTTCTCCGCAAGTATTCTGCTCTGCTGAAGCACTCATAAGAATTCTTGTAGTTTTTATAAGTAATGTAATCGTTTTATTCTCAGCAAGTTGGCTGCTCTGCTGAGGCGCTGGGACATTTGCTTAAAATTCCCTGTTGTAAATATGCGTTAAACGTAATGGAACCATTATACTCTAGGTAGGTTGGCTACTTTGCAGAATCACTCATAAAAAATTCCTGTAGTTTTTATGCTTGAATCGTTATGGAAATCACTTATTCTTAGAGCGTTTGCTGAGGTACTCATTAAAACATAGAAATTCTTATAGTTTTAATGCGTAATGGAAACATTTTACTATCTGTAAGTTGTCTAATCTACTCAACATTTTCTTTCTTTTTTTTTTTGTCTAACTTCCGAACTTAATTCGCGATTAGCAAGTGGCTGGTGCTTGTTCAAGTCATTAATAAAACTTCACGATTAAATTTTCTCATTGAGGACAAGAGTTTCAACATGATTTGAGGGAATTGGTCCAGTGAATAAGACCTTAAATCAGACACAAAAAGAATGATAAAAAATGAAAAGAATATTTTATATTTAGTAAAAGATTAGCATGATACAGGAATAATTTACACGCATAAAATATCTGCATAAAAAATTACACACCTTTATCAGATGTAAAATATTTAATAATAATAACTCCTTCTCCATTCTTTTTGACCTTGAAGCCCGGGGAAAAAATTATGTATGTCTCTTGCTTTTAATATCTCGAGAATTGAGGGATTTTTATTTTAAACCATTGCTTGCCATTTCTGTTCCGTTAATAACGCATATAACTTTTTTTCAAGATGATATCAGTGACGCAGATTCAGAATTTGGATGAGACGGATAAAGAGACCGTCATCAAAAAGGCGTCAAGCCAAGGTTTTTCTGGCTTACTTGTCGTCTGGTGCGAAATTTAAATGTTTCCAATTTTGTTTTGCTCACATCGTTGCCTAATTGATATTTTTTTCCAATTTGAAAAGTTTTTTTAATTCTTATATTTAATTAATAAAGATTTAAATTGTGTCTATGCATAGGAATTTAAAATCGATTTAACATGCCACAACAGCTTTGTCTTGCACATCGAAAATAAAAAGAGAGAAGTATTTAAGAGAATAATTGAAGAAGAATTAAGTATATGCATTAACAGTCACATCTTAGAGATTGCTACTAAATGCAGCTGCAGTTTTAAAAACTTAATTCTTCATTTTTCTAAATAAAATATGCACTACTGCTCGTTAGTTTCATTACGAAAAAAAAGGAGATTTATTTTTAAAATATTTAAAATTAAGGTTGTAACTAATAGTATAAAATTAAACTAATTGTTTTTAAATAATAATGACTATTTCTTATTTTATCCTAGCATTGTCCTGAAATATGCAATTTCTGTATTGAAATATCTAAAAATTTATTCTGTATGACAGTGTTTCCCAAAGTGTGGTACGCGTACCCCCAGGGGTACGGGAACAATTTAGCGGGGGTACGCATTCTTATGCGAAATATCTTTCAACAAACGAAAATTTCTAAAAGTTTTATTTAAAAATAAAATTAGCCATGAAAATTTTACGTATTTTTCTACTGGCTATTTTTTGCAGAATTAACAGTTAATAATTAGCGGTATCAACAGCCAGTTGTGATTTTTAACTTTTTTTGCAATTTTTTTATAGTAAAAAATCCATTCATTTTTTTATTAGTGGTACACAGCATTATGAAAAACTTTGAAAGGGTACACAAAAGTCATAAGTTTGGGAAACATTGCTGTATGATATTAGAGGGATAATAAGGATTTTTGTTTTTGCTGTTGCTAGTTTTCCTGAAAAAACAAATGTCTCAAAATGTTAAAATACGAGCCTGAATATAAGAATTCAGACAGTGCTATGATTAATATTCACAGTAATTCTCAAATTCAATAATTCACTAACATTTAGTCAGATATTTACTTGCACAGCAATTTAATTTAGACAGTTATATTCACTTATACAAATAAAGGTAAACAACGTGAAAAAAAAAGCACAAATATTAACTTATCTTTATTTATGCGGTTTACATGTAGTACAAAATGTATCTTCATTTCAATACACTTATACAATAATTCACTTTAATTTAGACTGTAATTTAATTAGATACATTGACAACTTACATCGAGCCTTAAATATATCCTTCTATCAACCTTTGCTTTCAAATTTATAAATCAAGATTTTTTCCCGCATCTCCTAGGATTTGTAAAAGAGTGATTGACACGTATTTTCTCCTTATAATATACCACAGTTTAAGCTCAACTTTAAAAAAAGCAACCAGAACGCATATATACGTCAACTCGCTCTCGCCATTAAGAAATAATTTACGAGCCTTTTCCTCGATTTTTACGGTACATCCTTTCAAAATCTTACCCCAGGAAAGGAAACCGTTATTTTCAGAGGTAACTGAGGTAACTACGCCGGAGTGTGCCGAAAAGAATCTACTTTTTTTCTTCCACTAGATAAAAAAAAGTAAATAAATAAAATAAAAATATTAGGAATGCATAAAAAAAATTAACGGAAGCAAGGTTGAGTCTCCTAGAATTCTGACCGTCTTTGTCCGTATCAATCCTATGCGGAAACCCAAGATCAAACTTACCGACAAGAAGTGTCAAAGATGGGGGGACTGAGCCCACAGAGTGGATTTTCACCTGCTTCAACAGAACTGTTGCAAAAAAAAAAAAAATTTCTATATGTATTCACATAAACTGAATGTGGGGGAGTATGCACTTTGTTGGTGTTCATCGCATTTTTACAGCTTCTTGAATGCCTTAAGGGAAGAAAAAAGTGGAATTTCATTTATGACAGATGGAGAAAATGGAATACTATATCCAAATAACGGAAGGAAGTGGTGATAAAATTTCAATTCAATTCTACATTTCTTATTTAGGAACAGTTTTTAACCTAGAAAGGATGTTTGAATTCAATTTATTATGATTCAGCGAGTTAACACCCTTTATTTATTTCCCACAACCTAAAATAATATTCTTGTATATAAAGTTGAAATAGCAGCACTTAGTGAACATGTTTTATGATAGATATTAGCAGTTATTGTAAAGTTTGATAGTTATTAAAAATATTTTCATTTGTTAGATATAGGCAATTATTAAAAGTCTTAACAGTTATTAAAAATCTTTGCTTTTGTAAGATTTTGGCAATTATAAAAAAGCTTAAGAGTTATTATATATATTTTCTTTTGTAAGATAATAGCATTTATTGAAGTTATTAACAGAAAAACAGTTGCTTTTGTAAAATAATAGCAGTTAGTGAAGTTATTAACAGAAAAACGTTTGCTTTTGTAAGATATTAGCACGATTTAGTCGTGTATTTTTGATTCCATCGTAGTTTATTTTTCTGATATCACATTCATTAATCTTACCTAACACAAATTTCGCTTAATTTATTAATTATTTGAAGTAATTTTAACTACTCCGACAAGTAAATAATTCAAACACATACATAAGATATATGATAATCATGAGTGGAAAAAAAATCTGCTGTACTTGTTATTTTCCTGACCATTGAATGAAATATTTTTCAAAAAATGCTGAATTGGAATCTATGAATACATACAGTTTGTCCCAAAATTCACACAAAAATAACTTAGAAAACGCTCTTTTTTCTAGAAAAAATTTAGCTTTTTTTAGTGATTTATAAGGTATGTAATGTTAAATATGGAATCTGTAATGAGTATGTAAATTGGTATCGAGTAACGGGGTATATGATGCTGTATCACATAGGCACGATCTTGTTGAAATTTTCTACAACTGTTTTGTATAAATTTGTCTGTATTTCATTGAAATGGCATTAAATTTCATTCCTCCAAGCGTGGTTGTTTCAGGACTTCACTTGTTGGAACAAACATTCGTCGGCAATCCTTACCATTGCACTTCTTACCTTGGCTTTTTCCTTACCATTGAATAAAATCTTTCGCAAAAAAATTCTAAATTGGAATCTATGAATACATACAGATTGTCCCAAAATACACACAAAAAGTAACTTAGGAAACGTTTTTTTTTGTCGAAAAAATTGAGAATTTTTTAGTGCTATCTTGTTAAAATTTTCTACAACTGTTTTGTATAAATGTGGCTGTATTTCATTGAAATGGCATTAAATTTCATTCTTTTGAGCATGGTTGTTTCAGGACTTTACATGTTCGAACAAACATTCGACGGATGCTAAATTGGAATCTATGATTGCATACAGATTGTCCCAAAATACGCACAAAAAGTAACTTAGGAAGCGCTTTTTTTTTAATCGAAAAAATCGAGAATTTTTTAGTGATTCATAAGGTACGCAATGTAGGATTAAGTATGGAATCGGTAATGAGTAATCGGTCATGATGTTTTGTAAATCGGTATCGAGTAACGGGGTATATGATACTATATCACATAGGTGCTATCATGTTGAAATTTTCTACAACTGTTTTGTCTAAATGTATTTCATAGAAATGGCATTAAATTTCATTCGTCTAATCGTGATTGTTTCTGGACTTGTTGGAACAAACATTCGACGGAAAAAAGTCCAAAAGCATTAAATCATGTGATTGCGAAATTACGCAATAATGCTCAAACTAACGCTCGACAATAAGAACGCATTGCTCTTTTTTGCAGCACTCTATTTTAATAACGCTGAACTATCCGCTCTCCTTTCTTCTTTTCTCTCAATCTTTTTTCTTCCGTCAATAATATTTTATAGCGTGAATGGCACGAATTTTGAATCGAGACTGAATTTTTGACACCTTTCCTTTCTCGAATCTTGAATAACAGAATCTTTTTTTAATGCCCCAAATGCCCCAAATACAAACGTTAATTTTATAGTTTTAATTTCGAATTTTTATTGCAATATTATAACGTTCCATTCAACCGTTTGAACACGTGAATATCTTCCCGCGTTTATTTTCTTTCCTTCATCGAATATTCCGAGTATGTACGTGTAATTGCAAGCGTCAAAAAACAAGATGGATCTTTTGTTTTTGTTTTGATTTACATGCCCACAGACCCGACAAAGGTCCCCTGTTCTACAATGCACTGTTTGTTCTCACCACCCGCTTTCCTCGTGAATTTCAAACGGGGGTTGTTGAAAGGAAGTTTGAGCCATCGGTCTGTGAAAAATAGAAATAAAAAAAAAAGGAATCGAAGGAAAAAAACGAAAAGAAGTGAAAAATAAAACGAATGTCAGTTTTGCTGATCTATTTGTCGAAATTGGAAAAAGTGACAGACATATTGCTATGTCGAGTTTGATTATTATCAATGGCGTAAGAAAGTAGATATAATTATATGGTCGACACTCGATATAACGACCCCTGTTGTCCAAGCGAAAATGGACGTTTGAACATGAGTTCGGTTTATAGTTTGTGGACAAAAATAACGTTAACAAGTTGAATGCCATGCTAATTTTACATGGCTTGCCCGTCTGGTCAAAATGATTTTCTTAGTATGTACTGCATTAATTTCTTAAAACCATTTTAGTAACGATAATAATATAAAAAAATTAAAAGCATTAAAAATTTACCAGATTCATGTGTTTCTAATAATCTTGGCTTCGCCGGTCACCGGTGACCCCCATGGCATTCAACGTGTTAATTTACTCATAACTAATAAATGATGGGCTAATCGTTAAAAAATCGCACTATAATTTAAGAAGAACTTTCAGAAAAGCTTAAACTATATAGTACCAAAATGTTCTTTCAAATTAAGGAAAATTTGCGATTTTCAAGAAAATTATCTTGAAAAATTACAAATGTACATTCTTTTTTGTTTCTTATTTTTTTCTCTCTCTCTCCCTCTCTCTTGATCTGTGTAAGATATTAAATACAATCAACTGGTTAGAAAGATATGCAAAGTAATATTTTTTTAAACAGCACTTTCACTTTAGAGCTATGTGAGAAAATAAAAATCGTTAAATGCCAAAATGTAAGCAATGATAAATTAGAGATGTAGTGGATTTTACAATTGCTTATGGAACAACATTATAAAGAAAAAAACATATTTCATAATCAATAGTCATATACCATTTGAATAAAAATGTATATTCCCTCATTATGCTTATTTTTGGTCATATACAGAATCTCCAATGTTAAAGTTACTACCAGATGATTTATTATATCAAAATGCTGTAATTAAACCATATTAAAATGCAATGTTAAAATGCTGTAAATACACACAATCCATGTGTCATAACACATATTTCACATTTATAGCATATGCTAAAAAAATTACTGTTTGCTTAGTAAAAAAGTTAGAAAAAAAAACGCTGATTCATTCCTGTACACAAAGGATCAGTTAATTGAACAACGTTTGTTCCTTGTTATCCCTGAAAATCGTAAATTAGAATAAAAGCAGATGTGATTGGGGCATTTTTGGGGCACGGTAAAAGAAAGAAACGGGTGATTGTGTTGTTGGAATAGTATTTAAACGAAAATAGAACAAAGCAGTATTTCAGGGAATGACGTTGGGCATAAGTAATATTTCAGCAATATACATTTTCGAATAGAATTTATGTTGCAGTTACTTGCTCATGATGATGAAAAAGCCAAATGTAAAAAAACAATAATTTTTTTTTTTTTATAATATAGATCAAAAATGACAAAAATCTTGTTTTTCTGCAATCACTAATCATATGTGAAAAAAAATGAAATGCAATCGGGCCCATATATATAATCTATGAAAATCTATTTCTTAATTTTTCTATTCATTGGGGAAAAATTGACTATTTTATATATATTTTATATTTATAACAATACAAAACGTGCTATAGATTTTTTTCTTAGTTACAAAAGAAACACTTAAGGCAAAGATGGAAAAAAAAGAAAATTCTCGCAAAATGCCGTTTTTATGTGAATAGTGATATTTTTTTGCTTATTCACATACATATGCTGTTTTTATTTCTCAATGCAACGTAAGACTAACAATAACTTACAATACAAGTTTCAAAGATAAATACATTATTATGACGGGATTTGATTTCGCTACCTCACTTTATCAGAGAATTTAACGAAACGGCGAAACCACTCGGTCAGGGAGACTCATGGGATGTAGAGCAAATTAAACAATCTAGCATTAAACATTATTGTAGCGTCCCGCAGTGGACTGATCGTTAAGACACGGTTCCCAGCAGATCACCGAAATCAAGCATCACTGGCTACGGTCAGTGTGCGGGTGGGTGACCACTTGGATCAGTCTGCGTAGGGACCGAGGGTGTGCGGTCCTCGTTAAAACTGTTCTACCGTAAAGTGCTCGACTTCGCGTGCAGGTCGTCGGGCTACCGAAGCGGGGGTGCCATCCCCTCTGCAGAGGATCAAAATTGTGATGGCATGTCTTCGGATCATCCTCGGGGATGTTTCCCAGACCGTCGCCAATAGCCCATTGTGCAGCTCTAATGCGACGTAAATGAACTACAAGAACATTATTGTAGCCATCGTTGTCAAGGTGCATTTTTCTTCTGACAATTGATCTAAGGCGTGGAGGTAGGGAGATCGAATCCCGCTGTGACCTCTATTTTTTAAATTTGTTCTACCAGATCTTTAAATTGGCTAAAGTTCCCTCCTTGTACTGAGCACATGAGCCTTCATATGTATGAAAAAACAAATTTATTTAATGTTAAACATATATATACTTATATGCTCATTATAAAATGGAGTTTATAAACCCGAATCAGTTTGAAGAACAGATAGCATAAGTTGGAGAAGAACTTTGCAATGATACATCTGCTGTAGCATAGAAGAAGCAGGTCCGAATCCCGCTGCAAAGCCTGCATGTATCGTTTTGATGACGTTTTCCATCGTGCGCTTTCTGTTTTCAAATTTGACAAAGGCTTATAAACATTATTTTGTTATTAGAACACAAGTCTACATATGTATGTATAACAATAAATAAATAAATATAAATTAACAGACACGTCCAAATTTGTTTTGGGATTCGAATCCGCTACCTCAAGGTATAGGTTTCTTGATAAGTGACAGTTATGATACTGATTTACATATTTTGTTGATCGAAATTAGTCGATCGATATTATACGATGTTGGTCGATATTAGCTTATATTTTTCCTATAAACGAAAAAACTGAACTAACCAACCAAAAATAATAATAATAATAATAAAAATAAATGTATAACTGAATAACATACTGTTTGTCAAACAACCTTTTGCAATCTTTTTCTAGAATTACCTTTCAGATAATAATTTTATTAAATTTATTACCAGCCACAATCATGTTTACAAAACCATATATTATTAGTAATTTCGCCAAAAATCCATACCGAGCGCTGCGGTAAAAATCCCCGTATTTTGTGGTGCTTCCAATGAACCAGAAATCGCAGTCAATTTTATGATATTCTTAGTAGTTTTGATAATGCTTTTTTTCTTAGTGTGTTTCTCTCCAACCAAGCGAGCTTTTTAGATGAAAAACACCATGATTTCTATGGAAGCAATGCGATACATTTGTGTGCATTTTGCTATTATCTACTGGAAATTGCAAAAACTTGTGAAGTACCTATCCAGAAATAATACTACGGCGCAGATGGAAATATGCAACAATGTCACATTGAAAAAATATCCCGTCAGACTTAATAAATTTATGGTGTTTGAAATTTATAAAAACATATATATAGCACAATTATACAAAAAGTATTAAAGAAAAAGACGGATTAGCGTAGAAAATTAAAAAAATAATAATAAATTTTATTTACTGCACATAAGCTGCGAGTAGAACTCATAAAATAAGTTAAAAATCTAGGGAAACATGGAAAAAATTTTCAAAATGTTTTAAAAGAGAAGAAAAAAAAAAGATTTTGAAAAAAATTTTTTTAAAAAAATCTCTAAAAATTTTTTAAGAAAATCTTTGAAAATTTAAAAAGAAATTTAAAAATTTAAAAAAAAAATTTAAAATTTAAAAATAAAATTAAAAATCTGGAAACAAAATAAGGAAAAGATATAATCTCGGCATAAGCTGACCTGATTATATCCGCAAAAATTAGTGCTTTTTAATATTGCAATATAGGTTACGATTTGGCGAATAAAAAGGAAACGATTGAATAATGCGAAAAGAAGGTTAGAACAGGTAATCTGATTTGGGAAAATTTAGGGTTGCTTTATTCGAAACTTACCTGCCCACTTACATTATTATCCATTCAGTTTCTACTTTTTACTTCGAAGGCGTTTCTTCAGAAAAGAGGGACACAAATTTCTTCCCCCTTCCGCAAAAGCTCTATAACAGGCAGATAATACACGAAACATTAAAGTAGTATTTAAAAAATAAATGAAAACTCGATTTTTAATTTAAGTTATTTAAATGATACGATGCTCTTTTATATCGAGCACTATTACAATTTTTGGTTTATCTATGGTCTTTATATTATTGTACTAGATACATAGTTACTAAAAACATAACAAAAATGATAATTCATTTAGTCAGTTATTAAATGGATGACATTTAAAAATATTTCGAATATGTATGTCTTTGTCATGTAATTTTTTAATTGTCATGTTTTTTTTTAAGTTCTAATAAATGAAAAGCTAGAAATATGTTATTATTTAAATAGAAAATTAAATCACAAAATGATCTTAGTAATTTCTTCAAAATAAAAATTAGACCATAAATAAATAAAAATAAAATTTAATTCTGTGATTTGGAAAGTTTTAGATTATATATATATATATATATATATATATATATATATATATATATATATATATATATATATATATATATATATATATATATATATATATATATATATATATATATATATATATATATATATATATATATATATATATATATATATATATATATATATATATATATATATATATATATATATATATATGTATTTTGATTTTGCGCAGCAACAAAAATAATAATAAAAATAATATTTTCCGAAGTGTTCAACAAGTAAGTAATAATAATTTAAACAATATATGCGATATGTGCCTTTTATAAGAGAATGTCAAATATATACACAAAGCCATACACAGGCACAAAGTTAGTAAAAAGCGAGCAATAATTATATTTCATCTGCATTGCTAAAAAATTCATACGCATTAAAATTTAGAAGGATAAAATTGTGGTAGTGAAACTCATTATGGTAAGCATAATAATCATACAAAAAATTTGTCAACAGCGAGCACATTTTCATTCAACGTGGTAAACTTTAACCAACATTTGTTGCGAACAGGCATCATTCTAATATGCGTTTTAAGTAAACAAAAAATTTATTATTATTATTAGAAACAGAAAAATAATAACAGAAAAAACATATAAAACTTGGGTACCTATGTAGGTGGCAGAGTCTTGGAATCGGTAGTTTAAATACCTTATTCCGGATATTTCTGAGAGCGCTATTCCAACCTGTGTTTCCTTTAAAATTCCCATAGAAGTTAGAGGAACTATAAATATTTAAATAAATAATTATTTTAATCTACATATTGATATTTTCTATTTATACTATTAGAATTAAAGATTTCCCATTTAAAATAAAGTTTTACATTATAATATTACAAATTTTGTAACAAACTTATTTTGAAAATTAACTAATTAAATAAATGTATTAAAGTAAACTTTTAATAAGCTATAATTTTAATCATAACGCCATACCGAGTTTATCTCAATAATAGTAAGAGGAGACATAATATTCATTCCAATAATATTTTTGCTCTCAAAATTATTAATATTTATCTAAATAATTCTTTAAAGATGAAAGATTTTACTTTTTTTTATTTTAATTTAACTCGGTTTCGTCTTCATCTCCAAATCCCTGATAAAAATCAGAATGAAGTATGTAGCTGATGAATAGACAGTAGTCATAAATAGTTCTATGCTTTAATTTACATCCTTGTGTGGGAAGCACGTGTTCGATTAGAGAACATAATCCAAATCATTCGATTATAATCATCAATAGTAATCACAATGACAGCGGACCCTTAGAAGTGCATTGAAGCAAAAGGTTTTTAATAGGATGGGTACTAAGCACCCCGACCGCTAGGAAAGGAAAGTATTCAATCCCTACACCATTCGTTCTTTAACAATCGCATAAATTTTGCAGACATTCATTAGTATATTCATTATGAGGCAATAATCCGCTCTACTGTTTTATAATAAAAATCATAATTATAATGATAATATTAATAATAATATTAAAATCATAGAAGTAAAACTTTTGATGAAAAGCTGTATTTTAATCTTAAACATACAGAATGCAAGCAATCTAACAAACAAAACAAAAAAACGACTTCGTAAAATTTGTTTTTAAATCTTCATTATTATTATTAGTCTTCATAAAATTAGATTTAGTTAACAATATCTTTCGAAGTCCTTTCACCAAATAATTTAACAAAGTGACAATTTAAATTCCGTATACTCGAGGCAAAGCTCTAATTTTTAGCTATAAAAATCAATCAGACTTAACTAGAACTAAACTCAATAATTATTTAGTTTTATTAAAAATCAATCAAAAAGATGAAAATTTTAAGAAAAATAATCAAAATGAATTAATTAATTAATACTATAAATGTACATATAGTATTAATTCGTTTATTAATAACTTTCCTCGTCAGTTTTTGGCACAGCTCTCGTCAGTCTTGGCTCGAATTCAATTTTTCATCTAATAATTTTTCTTATTAATTAAAATTTAAGGACTTATGCAAGACATTTTCATAATTTATTGAATTTATTTTAATTATTTAATTTTTCATTTCATCCGTAATAACTGAAACTCAGAACTCATTTCAAATTTTTAAATATGTAAGCATCAGTTTAAATATCTATGCTGTTTCACCATTTAATAAATAAAAAAATTTTACTCATATGAGTTAATTTTAAAAAAAAAACTGCTTTTCTAATTTTCTTTATGAAAGAAAATACTATGTTTACGCTAATTAAATACATAAATTTTAAATTATTTTATATAAAAAAACACCCATACTCACATTCTTCTTTTTTTTCTTTTTTTTTTTTGTCAGAAGAATTTTGCAATAAGTATTTAAAACCCTTCTCAACATAAAATAATTCGAATAATATATATATATATATATATATATATATATATATATATATATATATATATATATATATATTCTCAATTTTTTTATGTCATTTCGTCAGAAATAAATTAAAAATATTTTTTAAATGTAATGATAAACAAAGAGGTAAAAGATAAGTTTCAAATTTTATTTCTCACACACACCTTTCTAAACACAGCTGCCATAAACATTTCATCAACTTCCCAGACTTTCGAAACTAAAGAAAAGACGTACAGGAAATAGTACATCTTTTTTTATCAGAAAAAGGAAAATTCGCATAATGTCTCCTTCTCAAATTCCACGCAAGTCTACATGGTTATAAAATAATACAGAATATGTTAGTTATTCTTTTCTAATTCCGAGGCACGCAAAATATTCCCATATCTTAAAATCTTGTAAAATACGAGATGTAGATTTAAGAATGTGAAGATTCTTCGCGAGTTCGTAGGAAGGGAAATTTCAAGTTCTATAAACTTCCTATTTTCTGTTTTTATTTTACAACAGCTGTTTTTATATTTCAGATTAGAGGATTTCAAGTGATCTCGAATTTATTTTCAGTTTAATTTGTGACTTTGTTGGTTTGGTTTAAGATTATTAAGCCTACCGAAAAATATCGTTTTTGGTTCCGTAAATGGTACTAAATAATGGAAGATTTAGATTGAAAGCAACGCCATCTTAATTTTACGAATATATTAGTAAATTTAAAATTTGACGAAGTGTGAAAAAAAGTTTTATAATGTGTTTCAGTATTGTGCTTTTAGTGAATACATTTATTTTCTTAAAACGACCACGCATTAAATGATTTAAATTTACCCTCAAATGAGAGAACCGATAAAACGTAATTAAAGCGTCTATTAAACGAAATTAAAACGTAACAGCAGGATTGAATGAAAAAAAAATTTCTCAACATCCTAATTATACAAAAGTGACTACAAAAAATTTATCATTGTACAGTCGATACTCGATACCCTTTTCACCAAAGAGAAAACGAACATAGTTTTATGATCTCAGTGCATCGGGAATGCATGAAATACCATAAATATTTCCTCATAACTAAAAAATACTAGACCCGATCACCTAGGATAGAACAGCCTTTTCCTCAAGACAAAGAGAATTTTGCGTTTTTAACATTTAATGCAGGGTAAAAATAACACCAAAAGAAATTAGTATTTCTTTGAAACTTTCTCTAATTCAAATGACTTATTGTTATGGAAGTATTTAGTTCTGAAAACGGGAAGATGTTTGGCACTTATTTTCGAAGTAATTTTCATGGAAACGAAAAAATGGAATTAAAATTTAGGTACTATATTTTACTTAATTTTTTAACCGCCGTTGAACAACCAACCCAATTTTTGGGCTTACGACTACTAATGTTCAGCGTGGTAGCCTTGTAATTTTGAACCCAATTCAGAAGACAAAGTAACTCCTGGATCAAGTAGTGGGAGAAATTTGCCTTCATGGAGGACTTTTGATGGAATCAACCCGTATTTGCGTTACATGGACAAGAAAACCACGAAAACCTCCCGTGGTTAGCTTGACGGCAAGAGGACTCTAACCCTTGGTCCGTCTACCACTAAGGATATTTTGCGTCAGCACTGCAGTCGATGCAAGTCGGATGCAGAATTCGTATCGACCAGTCATTGCTGGGATTCGAACCCGGTTCACCTCATTGGAAGGCGAATGCTCCATCCTCTAAGCCCTAGGCACTATATTGGAATGAACGGTTCAGTCAATGCCTCCTAGAAAGGAGAAGGCATCAGCACGGGTTACCATTGACAAGAAATTTGATCCTTTAGTAGCCCGAACGTAACGATATCTTTCTTATTTTTAATCCACTACGCAGTTTATGTTTGTTACGCCGAACTACAAAATTTATCCGTGCTGAATCCTTCTTTCCTCTAGGAGGTGGTGTTGGTTTAGTGCGAACTTTCTTGTAGTTTTTAAAACAACATTGCATCGATATAATAGAAAACGGCACTTTACATATCAGTCGTAATAATGGAAAGGTCGTTGAAAAGGGAGGTCTTATTAAAGAGCGGATATTGACCTTTCCGTCTGACCTTTCTTTTCTCCTTTTTCATCTCAAATTTTCTTTGTTTAAGATGATATTCAATCATACTACAACATTTATTATTAAAGATTGTTTCTTGATTTGCATATTATCATGATTTGTTTCTTCTGCAAAACCTAAGAACATTTCTGGTATAAAAATCACTTTTCAAAAGAAATTTTTTGTATCCTTCCCCTACAGTAATCCAATTTCTTCTTGTTATCTCGTTATTATAATTTTTATTATTTTTTTATCATCCCCTTCACTCCTTGATTACTTAAATCGATTAAGAAAGCACTGTAACACACCTGTTCAACAAATTTTTGTATGCAATAATATTTTTTTTATCCCTGTATCTCCCAATTAATAATTTAAGAGATTAAAAAATCTCTTCAAAAATTAATTGTAAGATTAATTATAATTTTCGTATTTGTAATGAGCAAAAAAAATCTAAAAGTAAAATTAACTTTAAGGGATCCAAACTTTAGACCTCTTTCCTGCCTAAACTAATGAGACCATATTTCCCAGATTGCGGCTACCCCCTAGATTTTGAAGATGAGAAATCTCAATCCAGGTAAGTTTATTTAAAATATATACATTTTCGTGTTTCAGTGCATAACTAAAAATATCGACTGTAATAACTAATTAGTACAGTTGAGATCACTCTCTCGAATCATTAAGATTGAGTCCTTATCCGTAAAGATCCGACCATTAGATCAAGAGTTATTTAGGGTGATTCATTTTTATGTTTTCTTGCACTGAACAATTTAAATCAAAACGACGAAATAAATTTAAATATAGTGAATTCTGTAACAATAAACTGTTTGTGTGTTTAAATAATGGAAATTAATTTAATAGCAAATCAAACTAGTAGGTTAAATAATTGTGATAGTATTATAAAAGAAATGTAATGACAAATGAAGCAAATGATTTTAAAATTCAGAATTTATATTATTTAACTTTTTTTATTTTTTAAAGAAAATGTAGGGAATATTTGAAAAAAGTTTTGAGGAAACAAATAAGTTTAATATAAGACCCATAATTTAAAAATGGGAGGTCAATGATTTCTTCTAACCACCATTCAATAGTTTTCACGTTAGCCTGTCTCATAATAATGACGTCACACAAAGGGAGTCATTCATGACAATATCTGTCAGCAAAAACATGAAGTCGATGTCCTAATTATACACACAGACCTCTAAAATGATAAATTTTTTTTCTTTTCTGGCCATGAACAAAACAGAGCCAAAATGCCCCATTTATTATTATTTTCTTTTTTTAACTAGCGACTTCTTCCGCATGGACCATGATGTCGTCCTTGTAATATGAGATTTTTACAGATTGATAAAATACTGTTTGAAATACGACTGCTGTGTGTTTTTTAGTTCGACTAGACGCTCATTCATTAATATATTTTGCATTATACTTTTATAAAATTATGAATGACATCTCCCGTAACAAGGGCCTTAAGAAAAACCATGAAATAAAAAAGATTTTTTTTATTCACGATGATTCATTAATAAAATTAGTCATTCATTCACATATAATTCTGTATAATTTGTTTAAAAAATAATGAGTATCAAGTTTTTTTTAATAAGGGCCTCAAAAAAGAGCGTTGGAATAATCAAGCGACGATTCTTTCATTAATATGATAGTTATTCATTGATATAATCCAGTTATTCGTTCAGAAAATTATGAATAACATGTCTAGAGATGTGATGGCTCAGGGGATAGAGCGTTCGCCTTCCAATGAGGTGAACCGGGTTCGAATCCCAGCAGCGGCTGGTCGATACGAATTCCGCATCCGGCTTGCACCAACCACAGTGCTGACGTAAAATACCCTCAGTGTTAGGCGGATCTTGCGTTAGAGTCCATTTTCCGTCAGGCTATCCGTGTGAGGTTTTCGTGGTTTTTTTCTCCATCTGACGTAAATGAGGGTTAGTTCCATCAAAAAAGTTCCCTACGAAGGTAAATTTCTCCCAATACTTGATCCAGGAGTTTCCTTGTCTTCTGGATTGGGTTCAAAATTACAAGGCTGCGGAGTTGAACATTAGTAGTCGTAAACCCAAAAACCTTAGTCAGCTGTTCAACGACGGTTATAAAATAAAATAGCATAACATGTCTCGTTGCAAGGGTCATAAGAAGAAATATAAAATAAAGTATTACATTTAAATGCAAATATAGTGTTGATCATTTCATTCATTATTCTTTAATAAAATTAGTCACTAAAAAGTGAGAATGAAATATCTCGTAACAAGGGCCATAAGAAGTGCGTTGAAATATGGAATGTTAACATGCATGCGGATACAAATAAAACGTCGATTATATCACTAACGTCAGACTGATGTTTTTTTCTTGTTTTCAACACGGTTTTTATTAAATATAACAAAGAATTGTTTAGAGCAGTGCTTTCGGCTGAAAACACCACGATTTTCATTAATGCAATATAATGTTTCTGCGCATTTTGCTGTTATGTAGGAGGAATTGTAGACACCTGTAATATATCTATCTATCTATATATATATATATATATATAATATATATATATATATAATATTTACTTTGATCACTTCCCATTTTAAATTGGGTACACATATTTCAAAAGCTATAAAAGATATTCGAATAATATGTATATATATATAAACTCCCAGGTACCGTACGCGTTAGCTACAGCATTAGCATTTGTTATACAAATTACTGATACTAAGAAATGAGGATTATTATTTAAAAAATTATCTATCAAATAAAACAGCATATATATATATTTTTCCACCAAGTAATTCTTGTTTGTTTTGTTATAAATTCTCAGTTTTTCAGTATGCGTGTCAGTGAAAAAAAGCCTCTTAGCTTTCCAAATCTCCCCCTCTGCTTATCATATTCCCTAGAAGATAAGTTATACCCCTCACTCTTAAGCACCCTACCCAGTTCTGAATGTTTATAAATATAGAGAATCATACGAACGAATTGCCTGAAGAAATAGGAAACTAGTTGCTGAAATATTATAATTTCAAAAGGGAAAATATCAGCTTGTTCAACTACATAGAAAGGTTGCTGAAATTGGACAAATAGTAAAAGACTTCCATATCACTTACAAAAATTCCAGATTTATTAATACAGTGTATCTAAACTATCATTACTAAAAATCCCTGGAAAAAAAGAATCTGACGAAAACTGACGAAGTGGTGATAATAATTGGAAAAATTTAACATCAGATTCGATTTACCCAGCTCCTCGAATTCACTGTAACTAAATATTCGAAAGTAACCCGATGACCTGATTTAAAAAAATTAATCAATATTCATGGATTCAGTTGAAAGAGCTTATAATATGTAATACTTTTTAAGTATATATCTCCTAAAATAATATTATAATTTTTAATGTATCAATGAACAATCAGCAAAATTGATGAAGCGTTTCATTTTTATGCATTTTCTTAAATAAAAAAAAAATGAATAAATAAATAAATAACTCTAGTTGGAATAGTATTGACAACTATAATTATGTATCACATGCGCTACGCATTATTACTATATGAAATGGGAAAAGTTTCTTTCCTTCAATTTCAAGTTAATACTTGTATAAAAATTGTAGTTTTTAAATTAACATTACTTTAAAATCGGGTTCTATTTTGGTTTGCGATCTTAAAAAAACTCTTTATTTATTTATTTATTTTTTGCACTTATTCCGATGTTTTTTTATCCTGGTATTTTTTTGTTCGTTTTCTTTTTATTATGAGTAAAAATAATATAATTTTACACTAATATGCAAGTTATTTCTACTAAATATATGAAAAAATCTAGAAAACTATAGAAATCTTGTGAATTATACAAAATAAATATGGCCTGTGCGCAATTATGACGACATTGCTTCTATCGTGTCGTCAATTACGAAATTGTGGAGCTTAAACTTTATGATCCACTGGCCCCTAACGGGCTGCTGCGGCAATGCTTTACTTTTTTACTTCTATTTGCTTCTATACTTATTTATTCATTTTTTCACTTTCATTTAACTAATTGTCTTTGTTTTTATTTCTCTTTTGTTTATTTACCCCTTCTTTCATTCTTTTTCTTTTAAACTTTTTCATTTATATTACTTTTATTCGTTTAAGTTCATGTTCAATTATCCATTTACTTAAAAAATATTTCATTTTTTATTATTACATTTGATTGTACTCGTATTGAGAAGTAAGATGAAGTAACTCTACAGAAAAAGGAAGCTGAATAAAAAAATAGTTGATCGAAATGTAAGGGGAAGGAGGTATACAAAGAAGAAGATGCGAAGTTCTTAACAAGCAACAGCTGCTTGTATCTCTTCTCTATCCACCTTCACAAATGTGTGTGGGGTCAAAAATTCCATATGGCAAGAAAACAGATGCATAAAGAAACACCTAGACAGATGTCTTAAGGTGAATAAAACTTTTTATGATAATTTTACATTACATATTTCTTACCGTGTCATTCAAGATTGTAACCTGTGTTACGAAGCTATGTCTTAACCCAAAAAATAGGGATCTTAATTCTAACATGACCTTCATATCTTTTTTCTATGTTTTTAGCTTTTCTCATATTCAAATCAATTTCTCATATTCAAATTTTTCTCAAATCTTTTACTCTTTTGATATGTTGAACAAAAGTTAATATAATTCGATAGAAATGTATAATAATTAATTATAGTCGATTCATTTAAACATAATATCGATTAATCAAAATGTATTATTCGATACAGTTCGAGTACTGAATATGAATTCTTAATGATTTTTAAAATACTTTATAACATTTTGTACACCCCAGCAATAGATTAATAAAAAAAAATCTGTAAAAAAATATTTTTACACAATGCTTTATTCTGAGTCGATCCTATAGGAGCATTTGAAAAACGTCATAAATACATAAATTGCGAAATGCAATGAAAATATATAAAACATCGCATAATACAAGAGGAATGCATAGTATTTCTCAAAGATCGTACATAGTATCTTAATATATATTTTCAATATCCTTCAACTGTATGATGCAACAAAAACTATGAACATTTGAATTCGCAAATTAATGTTAAACTTAGCTAAAACACTTCCAAATTTTGAGCAATCATCTTTTTGGTCGAAAAAAAAAACATAAAAGGAATGGAAATAATCATCAATAATAAATAAGTCAAAAACTACCAAATTTCAAATGTCGTGGAACTGGGATGCATTCGCCTTTAACCGTTTTAAAGCTTTATTTTCTAATAAATTGGTATAAGATGATTTTAATCCCTCCCTTGCATTCAGAAATTCCTTTATCAAAGCAAGTTGCAATATTTTACCTAAGAAAAGAACTCCTTAATAGCTGGGTACGAAATCATAACACTATACAAATAAATGTAAATACTGTAAATCCATTACGTTTATCAATTATTATCTTTAAGATTGAGAAGATTTCCATTAATAAAAAAGTACCATTTTGCACGATATGTTCATTGCACAAAACGAAATATATTATTATTATTTCACATGATTTCCTAAAGAAATTTTATTTAAATTTTAAAAAAAAATATTGGAATAAGAAGGTCTAATCAACAAAACTTAGTGATTTAGAGAGTTTTGTTAAACTAAACTCCTTAGGAAATATATTTTTTGAATTTGATTTGGTAATATCGATTAATAGGGAGTTTGGTTTCCTTTGAAAAAAATAAGAATAAGCACCCAAATTAAACTCATATTTAAGAGGTGAAGTTTCTTAAAATTTTCACTGAAAGAGTATGAAGAAAATGAAAACAATCACAAATTCGAATTTTTTCTTTAAATTGCATACATTCTTCGACAAATAAAAAGAGTGAAATTTTTATTATTAATCTCAAATAATGAATTGAAGATTACTGAATATTGAGATTGCGCCATTGAATAAATATATTTAAGAGAATACACTTTTTAAAATTTTCATCAAAGGAGTACTTGCAATAAAAATAATAACGAATAAAGGCTCATTTTTTCAAAATGACATGCAATGACATTTCTGTTACTGCTCTTAAATTATGATGGAAATTTAGTTTCTTCACTAAAAGGGAAAACCATTTATCACTTACGACAAAGTAATAAATTGTTAATGCCTCCGTTGAAATAAGAATTCTACAGAAGATAAAATAAACTTTCAGTAGACTCCGAGCAAAGTAAACAAATTGTAGCATTTCTTCCAGTGAGTGACTGCTTGTAGTTTGTCAGTAGAATCATCGGAAGTGCTTGATGAAATGTTTGAAACAGGCTTTAAGATACTTCAACCAAGAAATGAATCCATCCAGCATTGGTAGCTGCTTTCAGTCAACCCTGAGGAAATCTGTAATTCTATAGTTGCCCAAGACACAAAAACTAGATAGAAATTGATAAGATAGTCAGGCAGAGACATAAAAGCTTGCAACATTTGCAGGGAAAACAGAATTTATGCTTCCTCACATTTCTTAGGGGAAAGTTGTTTTCAAATAAATGGTTGGCTCTACATGATCTCTAAAATTGTGTTTTGGACACTGGTATGTAGAGAAAAGAGTGAAAGGGCCACGCATCCATTTAAAAAAAGCATCCACACTGTTTAACGACATTAATACTATAAATGTATTACTACTATTTTCATTATTTATGTTTTATTTCTTAAACAGATAAATATTTGACGGAAGCAAAGTATATCGTGAAAAATAAAATATAATTTTTCAAATAAATTTGAAAATGAAATTTTTGATCACTAAAACTTTGTTCTTTGCGTATAAAAAGAAAAAAAATATTCCGCTTTAGATAATAAATTTTTACCTCAGAATATTTTTTTATATTACATAAAAAGGAATTTAAAGCACGGAATTGATTATTTTTCATTAATTGAATTGGCTTTCATTTCCCAACTGTGATAGCATTCCTCTTTTCGGTGGTATTTTATTTTATTTTGTAACCGTCGTTGAGCAGCCGACCTAAATACTTGGGTTTATGACTACTAATGTTCAACTACGTAGCCTTTTAATTTTGAACCCAATTAAGAAGACAATGAAACTTCAGGATCAAGTATTGGGAGAAATTTGCCTTGGTGTAGGACTTTTTGATGGAACTAATCCACCTTTGCTTTACATAGAGAGGAAAACCACGAAAATCTCCCTAGGTTAGCTCGATGGCAAGACTCTAACCCATGATCCGTCTACCACTGAGGATATTTTACGTCGGCACGGTGGTCAATGCAAGCAGGATGCGGAATTCGTATCGATCAGCCATCACTGGGATTCAAACCCGGTTCACCTCATTGGAAGGCGAATGCTCTATCCCCTGAGCCATCTCGGCTTTCAGGAGTATTTAATCGAGGATTGTGCCCCAAGCATCCTTGTTCTTTGGATATCGAGGGCAAACTCATATGCCACTTGTCTGGGACCACATTGTACACCACTAGTCTCTGACATTTCACGCTATAATCTAGGCGAATTATTTATCTTTGTGGTGGCTAAACATGTCAGAAGACACTATGCAGATACCTTTCCAAGGGTGAAATCAATATCAAGACAAGAATGCAAAATTTAAGGTGTTAGACAGACATTGTTTACATGTCAAAAATCTTTGCATATAATAATCTGGAAAAAAAATCTATGTTACATAATTAGAACGTGTTTCTTTGATTGAACAATAGAAGCAGATTTTAAAACTATTTAGTTCTTAAAAGTTTTGCAATATGCTTTTAATGAGTAGGAGAGAGTTTGACAAAACCGGGTGCTATTGTGTAGATAGGTGCCTTAGTCGTCTATCCATAACCAATCAATGACCAACCCTGATATCTAAAACACTGCTCCTTCGAATACAATACCAAAATTGTTTTCAGTTGCAATTTATCTAAAAAAAAATATTTACAAATAGGGATAACAACAAAAGGAAATGAATGGTATTAACTCAGGCAAAAAATTCTTTTTAGTTGTTGCGTTATGCCCAAAAACTTAATTCTCCCCTAGACATTAGCCCCTGTTGTTTGTCCGTGAACTGATAGCTGCAATGAAGCACGTTACCCTTCGGAAATCCAGATTTACTGCTATATAAACAATTGTAAACATTGCCACAATCATACCATTGCTCAGAAAAATATGAAGAAATAAAATATATTATCTCAAATTACTTTAAATTTTTTTAAAATTAAATATTCGCTTAATTTGAATTAGTTTTAAAATATCTCAATTAATAATGTTCATCAGTTTCATTATAAGTACTGTAAATTCGATAATTTCTTGCAATGTCTATGGCATGCATAATGTGATGAATACTATTAAATATTCATAGATACCCTAGGAAAAAAAAAGATTTTGCCAAAATGTTTCAATTTCAATCTGTTTGAAACATTGGACTATTTAAAATCAAACCTACTTTTGAATAACATTTATTCTCTATGCATCCATTTTCAAATCAATCTAAGAATTGAAAAAAAATCAGTAAACTGTAAAGAAATGTGAAAATGAAACCTCTTTGGATATCTTCTTATATTAAACTTAAAAACAATTTTTTTTATTGAGTTATACAATAAATAATTTTTTAGAGTGATTAGGGGGTGCTCGTTTTTAGCAACACCGAAGTTTATTTGAGCCATATTCTATTTTAAATAAGAATTTTTACTTTTGCTTCCTGTTTTTTTTTTTTTTTTTTTTTTTTCAAATTAATTTTGAATGCCTGAAAATTCTAATAGAATTAAATCTATTACATCCTAAAAATTTCAGAAAAAGAAAAAGTACTGAGCTGAAAGAAAATGAATAATAGCAAACCATGCCAATAGCCATGCAACACCAAGTTTGCATGGATTAAAAAAATTAACAGATATATTTTAAAGTTTTTATAGGTTACTATTAGCATTGAACCAAGAAATATATAGATTTAAAGGTTCTTCATTAATATTTTCAAACTAATTTATGTATTTAATCATATTATTCAGAAATTTCTATATCCTTATTTCATCTTTCCCTGTATATTTTACCTAAAATAAATGTTAATTTGAAATACTGTTAAGTTTGTCAAGGAAAATGTTTTTATTACTTAATATGATTCATTGAATTGGTCTCTAAACTATCTCATTTATTCTTAAAAAAATTTGAAAGCTGGTCTGAAAAAATGGAACATTATTTGAGAACTTACTTATTAGAAAACTCTCAAGTAAGAAAATGTGCTTAAGTTCCGATTTAAGTATCGAAGAAGAAAACTATTTTCCTTTCGTATAAATTTAACCTATTTACACAACCGTAAAAAATTCTGGGGGAATGAGACTAAAATGAACACAATGCAATTTGCTTAATTTAATAAATTATTCTAATTGTTTTCGAAATGTGATTTTTTGAAACAAACTTAAACTACACAATATTGTTTTCAACTTTTGGTTTTTTATTTATTTATTACGAGTTATTATTATTTTTTTTTTTAAAAACTTGAATGAAATTGCTCTAATAAGGGGAAAGGTGAAAACCATACACAGTCATGTCATTTAAATACAAATTGTAAAAAGGTAAAAACATTCTGGAAACAAGCATTGCTTTGCACAAGGATTCAAAAAAGATAGTTGAAAAGTGAATTACAAAACGGGTTTCCTCAATCAAACTGAATCAATCATCAATCAATCTCATTCCCTTAGCTGACAACATAGACCGTGAATAATTCTTCTAACAACAAACGGCAAAAGAGGGGGATATTCCTTTTGTTCGACCCTTGCGGTTTGAGGTAGATCTCTGGTAAATACGCCTACCCCTATTAAGAGTAAAACTGGTAAAACTATTTCAAGTGAGCACCACCAGAAGGGTTTTAACATAAAAAAGCTATTAAAATTCAAATTTAGCATTATATATTTTGTTTTACTGTTTGATCAAAATTTACTCAAGAACTTTAAATTTTCTTAAAAATAAAGGAGAAATTAATTCTAAGGAGAAATTAATTTCGATTCATTTTTACATTCCAATAATATTAGTTGATATAAATTTTCATTGTTTATCTTAAATGTTAATGTACACATTTGTATTCAAATTGCATTTAAATCATTGATCGTATTTCATTTAATTATCACGAAATTTAAGTATCATTATTAAAAAATAAAAAAAACCTTTTCTGATTTAATTAAAATGCACCTAATTGGTAACTTGAAACATAATTATTTAAGATAATTAAGCAAAATTAATTATTTCATTAAAAATTTCTGTATCCAACTTTTACTAAATCATACAACTGGCAAGACACGAAATTTAAACCTTAAATAAAAATTTTATTGTCAATTTATTTGAAGCAGATACGTATTAATTAGATTTAACCTAATGCTTCAAAACTTGAAATTTTATTCGATTTGATAAGTTAAAGCACAAATTTAATCAGATTTGACAAATTTTGAGAGGTAAAATGTATTACAATCTATTTAAATGGTTGTGTAGTTTCAAAAGTTTTAAAATGCTTTGAGTCAACTATTGTTCCGGGAAGACATAAATTATAAAACAACTTTGTCTGGGGTGCTAAGTTATATCTATTGATTCCAATCACTATATCTATTTTAGGAAGCGGGGCACTTTTTTTTTCTTCAAGTTTTATAAACGAAAAATAGTTTTTACGATTATTTTTAATATTTAGAGTGGACAGTTTTTTCTGTTCGGGTATGGTTGTATCTTTCTTTTATTTATTTATTTTTTGTAAGGGACATTTTTTAGCTTAACATATTTTACCTCAAATTAAATCCTCAAAAGCACGAAAAAAACAAATAAGAAAAGCACATTTATCACCAAAAATTTTTTAAGACTTTTTAATTTATTTATTTATTTATTTTAACTATATGAAGGAAGTATTTTTCCTGTCTATTTACTTTATTTTTATTTGCCTACAGCTTTGTAATATCAAGGTAAAAATTATTTTTAAATTTAATTTTAATATTTTCAGGACAATAAATCGTGATCTGAGCAAATCTGCTATTTTTACACTATAAGTTTCAGAATTTAATGACATACCATAAAAAATTTCTTACGTATATATATATATATATATATATATATATATATATATATATATATATATATATACACCGAAGAGCCATTACATTATGACCACACTGCTAATAACATGTAGGACCACCTAAAGCCCTTAAAACTGCTAGAACCCGCCGTGGCATTGATTCCACAAGGTGCTGATAGGTAGTCTGAGGTATCTGGTACCAAGCGCACACCAACTGGTCCTGCGATTCCCTCACATTGCGAGGGGGTAGCGTGGCAGCACGAATTTGGTTTCTTCAAGTAGGGCCACAAATGCTCTATTGGATTAAGGTCAGGTGAATTTGGGGGCCAAGACATGACTTGAAAGTCACTGGAATGTTCCTCGAACCAATCCATGACGATTCGACCCTTATGACATGGTGCATTATCCTGTTAGCAAACACCATCCCCCCCAAGAAAAACTGTTGCCATGAATGGGGGAACTATGTTCAAGTATCTTACAGACGTCAGGGATTGTTCAATGAGAATTATGGGTCCTAATGTGCCCCATGAAAACATTGTTCCTGGGCGAGAAACCATGAAAACCTGAGCGAGCCCATTGTTATAGATGGAGGGCGGTCATAATGTAATGGCTCTTCGTTGTATATATATTTAGCGTGTTGTTAACCACTAGATCCTTGTAACTGTATTGTTTACACATGCCCGATTCTACTAAAATGACATGGAACTTAAGTAAATTAAGGCTCCACAGTTATAACTAACTTAGAGTTAGAGCTCCCTTTCTTTAAGATATATTTAACAATTTTCCTTTGTCTTAATTAGGCAATGTAAGCTTTAATAAGCGATTATTAAAATATCCTTAACCATTCAGAATTTCTAACGAATTAAGTTTATTTTAAAATTTCCTTAATTCATAAATTCCTTAAAATTATGAACTTTAACTTCTATTTAAACTAATTATTTATAAATCTTAATTTCCATTAAAATTTTCTTAATAACCTATAGAATAAACAAGGGACAACAGGCATAGAAGAAAACTCAAACCATACCCGTGTCTCCCTTGAAGAAAGTGGTGACGGCTTTTTCAATAATAAATCACACTTGTCACGCCCTGGTGCAGAGAAAAAGGGGAAAATAAATCTATTTTTCCCCATACTGTGACGGTTGTTTTCTTACGAAAAAGGCTTTTTTTGGGAAAGGACCATCATACCGGAAGAAACCGAAGATTACTAAAAATTATAATGCATAAAAGTAGGTTAAATTAGGTAACTAATTTTAAGAATTTGTGAAAGGAGTGGGGAGCTATACATCTTTATTTTTCTAATTACTTAAAATTTTAGTTCTACAAATTATCTTTCTTCATACCTCACAGCATATAAGAATGCGCCTTTCTGATACCTCAGTGTTCCCAAGATATAATGGGTAGTTTGTGTTTAGGGGTGCAAAAGAGAGGACCTATTTCTTGACCCTTCGAGATTTGTAATTAAACTTGTTTTTATTTTTAACAAACCAGTTTTACTGGTTAACAACGATTTGAAGTTACCAAAGTCGATCGTATGATGCACACAAAAAAAGTTCAAGTATTATAATTTAATTACTTTCAATCCAAACATTTATTCGTTTATTTATTTACTATTATTTTTTCTTGTATTAATTAGCAAAGAAATCTTTATTAATTATTGAATTAAGTTTAAAAAAGCAACTATTGCTCTCAGTTTTTGAATGAAGTAAAACTTTACATGAAAGAAAGTAAAACTTAATGTGACTCATGTGTAATTAATTAAAATAAAAAAAGTTATAAGATTTAGCAGCAAAATAAAGATTTTCTGAGAGGTACAAATGCAGCCTTTTGTCCCCTTTCAGGAACCCATGGTTCTTTTATCATTAACCTCGTCTTTTTTTATTGTCACTAACTGTCACAAATTATCTTGCGTTAACATGTACATACAGTTAAGAAGCAAAAAATTACATAATAATAGATCAAATTTTATTTTTAAACAATGTGCGTTAATGGCACTTTTGAGCGTAACAATAATAAAGACAATTTGTGCATTTAAAAAAAAAAGATTAAACAATAATGAAAATGTGTAATATAATATAAAAATATATAATCTACTGATTTTGAATGTCTTTAATCGAACCAAAATGTGTGCTGTCATTCTTCCGGCTACCCCCTCCCCATTGTCACAAACTATCACTAGTTCAAGAACCTCTTCCTTCTCCTTCAAGTGTGACGTCATTTGTGGACGGTCCCTAAGACTTAAAAAAAGAAGTCACTTTTCTCCCTATGTGGTCAGTTTCTGCATTCTATGTTAGGAGCAAGTGCTTCATTCATTGGTTAGCTTAGAGGGGTTCTAATTGGCCAGTAAAACCCCTAAAAGTCACGTGGGGGTCGAAACCAATGGTCAAGACTCAAAAAAGTTAAATTATTATACAGATTATAACCTTATCTATAATAGATACGTAAATGAAATAATTTTTAGATCTTTTCTATTTATCTAAAATTTCGGGGAAGTCGAAAGCAGCAGGGGACCAGGGAAGGGGTGACTCTGAATAGTACACCTGATTATGATGGTCAAACTGGATGGTGTCTGGGTTGAAACTATGTTTGGCACCTTTGAACCTTGAAATTATGTTTGGCACCTTTGCATCCTAGAAGTTTTTGCAAGAAAAAAAGATTAACAAAATATTCGCTTTTATTTATTTATTTATTTTGCTCATCTCAATTACTTTTTTAATTTATTCATCTTCACCCATTATCACGAATTATTTATTAATCTTCACCCAAAATTGCCAAAATTTTTTCAATAATGTTTTGTTTGTTAATTTTAAATATCTAAAAATAATCTAGAATATTACCAAAACAAATTTTGCTTGAAAGCCTATTTTTTCTGTGGAAGATGACAAAAACTACAAAATCTCTCTTTATGTATGAGATTTCTAGGAAATATATTTGATTATGTTTGCCGTGTTGCGAAAATAAAAGTATTTTATAAGGCTGTGTCTACTAGATTATTTACTGAATGTAATATAAAACGAGAAGTGTTATACCACTTTTTTTACTAGGAATTGTGAGAATACAACTACTTTCTTGTCGGAATTAGAACTAAACTTTTTAAAAATTAAAATAAAAGAATACTGAAAAAAAAATATATATGAAATTTATATTTAACGTTATTTTCGCGGGTACCATAAATAAAGATCCGCGTAGATACTTTTGCTGGGCATTAAATTAGAGATGAAAATATATTCTTACGAAAGAATTACAAAATTTATTTATTAATTTACTACTCTTTAGGATTATTTTATGCGTAAGTGAATTTTTTTCTTCTTTAAAAAAAAGAAACAGGAGAAAACGAAAATTTTACTCATCAATATTCAACAGTGGAAAAAAAATACATTGGAAAATTTTGCCTATAAAAAATATCTCAGTAGAAAAAAACACACAAAAACTATGTAATATATTTATGTACTAGATATTTTGAACAAGCAATCTGTTTTAATATTTTATTTTTTAATAAATACGCCACGTTCTCAGAGTTGGAATCAAAATTAACATTGATAAAATGCAAAAGAAATTATTGCCGCAAAAAAATAATAAATAAATACAAGAAAATGAATTAGTGTTTAACGTTATTTCTGGGTTCATCGTAACGAAAACTAAAAACATTAAGGATTAACAAAAAACTGAAAGATATTTTTGCAGGAATTGGGGGAAAACATGCTTACGAAGAATTTAAAACTTTCTTTTGAAGCATTTCAAATGAAATATTTATTTTATTATTTTTATGATTATTTAAAACGAAAAAGATAAAATAATAATAAAACACCTTTTTCAATGATATTAAAAAAAGTAGGAAAAATGTTATTTATTAAATACATTTGCAAAAATAAACGGATTAAAAATATTTTGAAAGTAATCTGTATTTGGTATTTATTTATTTATTTTTTTTAATAAATCTGTCGTGTTAATCTCTATATCGTTTCATAAAATTGACAAAAAGCAGATACATTTATGATTTGTTGTTGAAACAATATCCCCATGATGGTTATGTCTGACGATAAATAATTATCACCAAGGTTATGATATTTCCCCTGATCTAGCTACTCCTAGCATCTTGGCTGTTGCAGGAATGATGGACTAAAGCTGTAATTAACCTCAGGAGGTAAAGTGAGGTGGGGGCAAATTGTCAGGACAGCAAAATTTCAAGTATAAACTAGATTTAGCGTAAAATTGAATTTAAATGCATTTCGCAATAGGAACATCAGTTTTGTTATAGATTATTTGTTAATTATTACCAGAAAAATTGCTAATTATAATTAGTCATCTATGCCAATTCTGAAAAGGACGCGAAAAAGCCACAGTTTTTTCAAATTGAAAAGAATTAGAGATTCAGTTATGTAACATGGGAAAAACTAATGTAATAGCAATGCTACATTATTTGGGTTCATTAAAACTTTACAAAATTGTAAATTATTCATTGCTTTTTCTTAACCTTATCTAGATGAATTTTTTGTTTTTTAAATATTTGTCCTTTTTAAAGTATAATCACTTCTTCTTTTCAAGAAAGTGCAAAGTTTTAAATAAAAGCTTTGCTTTAAACTTTAGACAATCAGCTTGTTACTCTTTTATTTATTCATTTATTGAAATAGGAGTACAAAAAACGCACTTGAATTGAATAATAGATGTTTCCTAAAATTTTCGGTTTTTAATATGCATCAAATATTATAAATTTTTTTTTCACGTTAATTTCATTACAACTCTCAGTTTCTGTTTTAATAAAAATTAGTCCATAAACAATTCTTGAAACAAATATGGATTTCAAAACCAAAAGCTTAGTTTTTAAATTTGGGAAATATCTTTAAAAATGTAGCTTAAAAGATCATTAAAATTTCAAGAATGAAATCCTAAGGCATCTTAATAAACTTTTTTTTATTCCTAGTGTAACTTCAATAATTTTGATAAATTAAAATAAGTTTTTAAATAAAATAGATTATGAGAAATGTTTTAATTTAATTAATACAAGTTGATACGCCATTATACATTTAGCTTTGTCAAATTTTTGAGAACCTTTTCTCATTTATATTTTTTATTTCGATAATTAGAAATGGTTCTGAAACTCTATAAAAAAGTTTAAATATAAAAAGTAAATTGGGAGAAAGATACAAAAACGCTATTAAAATCAAACCAATAACAGTAGAGAAATGAGGATGTAATAAACATCAAAAGAGGATTAATTGTAGGGTGAAACTTAATTGTGTTTTTAATCTTGGTCATTCAACTGCTGTTTCCGAACGTAATCAAACCTTTCTTGTTGTTTATTACTCTCACCTTCTTGTACCGTAATTTATCAGATTCTAAAAGCGTTTTTGCATTTTCTCCGATTAAACATTAATTTGTTACTGCAATATGTATATGTCTATTTTCATTTTGATAAGGATTCCAGAAATTTGTATTAAGGGTGGTCTTTACGGAACACCCTATAAATATAATGAATACTTGATACATTCATTTCGATCCCAAATGTACAAGTTTAAAAACGTTATTTATAGCTGGATATCTCATAAATGTTAAGACAAACTTCTGAGGGAGTTAGGACACATCATCAGGCTTAAAACTGCATAAGAACCCATGCCCGAAAAGGGCGTCACGTCGTATGCCGCTGGGGGCACTTGCCTATTATAAGCTGTTTCGTCATGTGCTTCTGAACAAGCCATGATAAGAAAGCGCCCCTAGCCACGTACGACGACTTTTCCGGGCATGGGTTCCTATGCCATTTTATATACTGTTTATATGCCCTAAGTCTCCCTTGAAGTTTGTCGCAACATTTACGTCCCCTCATTTATATATAAAGTTTTAAACTAGTACAAAATAGACTAATAATGCTCTTTTAAAAAAATCAGTCACTTTAGGAGAAAACTAATTTTAGATTCAAAATACACACACCTGAACTAAACAAGATCAAGTATTTGTATAAATGCAATAAAAAGATTGTTCATTCATTTTTTTATAACCGTCGCTAAACCCAATTTTGAGGTTACGGCTACCAATGTCCAACTCCGTAGCCCTGCAATTTTGAACACAATCCGGAAAACAAGGGAGCTCCTGAATCAAGCGTTGGAAGAGATTTAGTCTTTGTGGAGGATTTTTGATATAACTTATCCTCATTCGCGTTACATTAAGAGGAAAACCACAAAAACCTGCCAGAGTAAGTCTGATGGCAAGGGGGCTTTAACCATGATCCGTCTGCAGCTGAGAATACTTTACGTCTGCACTGTGAACAGTGCGAGCCGAGTGCGGAATTCGTATCGACGAGCCATTGCTGTGATTCGAACACGGTTCACCTCATTGGAAGGCAAACGCTCTATCCCCTGAGCCACCACGACTCAAATTGATTAATTTCCAAAATATCAAAATACCAAAAAATAAGTAAGATTACAGTCACTCTGACTCAGAATCATGAATAATTTCTCTCTTAAGAAAACTCACTTTATTCATGAATTGCTAACAATCTAACTAAATTTATTTTTCTGTGATAAGCTTAAGATAAGGTGGATATCATATATAAGTAGCTTTCCTATTTTGAACAGTTATCGAAAGATAGCAGGATAATGAGCCTTTTCTTTAATGTTAACCTATCTTCTTATACATAAGTGTCTCTCACTTAAAAAATAATGCACTCCTTTTTCCTTCGCTGCTACTCAAAAAATGTATTTACAAGAACTTACTATTAAAGAATTGATCAAAAAAGGATAATATTCTTTCTAGAATAAAGAATAATATTTTGAAACATTCAGAAGTGTTTTACTTTTATCAAAAATACTTTTAAAAAAATGATGAGCCAACATTAGTTAAAAGGAAATTTTTAAAAAATTTCATTTACTCTTTTAGATATTAGTTTCTTCCATTTTTTTTTATAAGAAATTATTCATTTAAGAAAAACTGAATATAAATTGCAATAATATATTTTTATTGAAGTTTTCTTAAAAAGAAGCTAAAAAATGAGAAATGTTAATAGTTTCTATAAATTTTAAGCACAACTAAAAAAATTTTGAAAATTTCAAATTTATATAATTTTAGGAATGAGAAAAATTTAGCACTTTTCGCCTACGTATTAAATAAAGAAAGTTTTTCTTAAAGCATTTTTCTTTCACTCACAGATACGATAGCCCTAATCCGTTTATTTATGAATCGTATTTACAATGGTATCTTGATGGAAAATTCTGGAACACGTTTAACAACAATATCGTGCATTATTGCCGCAACAATCTCAAATTGATTATCGTGTAAATTAAACTTGATTCCTGTGAATCGGGTAATCAAGAGTTTTCCACAATTTACTTACGTAATCTGTGCATTAACACGGCTTCGTTCAAAAGTTTATTTTTCTGTTTTATCAACTAGTTAACTGATTGTTAGATGGTATTTATTGACTTTATTCTTTAGATATTAAAAAATAAATAAATGTTAATTTCTTTAATTGTAATAAGATTTTAAACCGCTTCTTCTTTTCTTTCTTTTTTTTTTTTGTATTAAAATTTTAAAGTGATTGATTAAATCAACTAATGTGTAACTTTATTCTTAGCGAAAATAATAATAACATTGTGTTAATATAAGCGTACGGAAACGTTGCCGTTGTTTCAGCAAAGATCTTAGTTTCACTTTAACGAGCCCTAAATAGGTATTGGGAAGATTATCTAGGTATTTCCCAGATTACCTAGGTAGTTTGAGAAACGAAAAAATTTTTTGACACTTTAACGGATTTACCTAGTTAATCTGCACATTAGCCAGATAATCTGTTTAATAACTAATTTCTACATTTTAACTGTAACAAACATGTCACAATTCTCTATGTTATAAATCATTCAAACAAAATACATATTTCTTTCAAGATTGCATACAATAGGGTTTCTGATAGCTCTGTATTTTTACAGCTCCTGGATTTCTAAATCGGACCATGGTTTTTTGACCTGAAACTTAAAGGTTAAGCACATATTTTAATATAATCCCATTTATAGACATTTACAATTTTTAAACGAAAACTACTTTATTTTACTCATTTATAAACATACCGCAATTATAAAATTTTTTTCCTTGAATCATTCATTTAATTGTCTAAAAAGTTCGCAGATTTACCTAGGTAATTTGAGAAATGAAACAATTTTTTGACACTTTAAAAGATTAACCTAGTTAATCTGCATATTAGCCAGATAATCTATATAATAACTCATTTTTATACTTTAACGGTAACAAACATATCGCAAATCTCTATATTATAAATCATTCAAACAAGAGGCATATTTCTTTCAAAATTGCATACAATAGGGTTTCTGATAGCTCTGTGCTTATACAGCTCCTGGATTTCTAAATCGAACCATGGTTTATTGACCTTAAATTTAAAAATTAAACACATATTTCAATATAATCTAATTTATAGACATTTGCAATTTTTAAACGAAAACTACTTTATTTTACTCATTTATAAACATACCGCAATTATAAATTTTTTTTCCCTGAATCATTCATTTAATTGTCTAAAAAGTTCGCAGATTTACCTAGGTAATTTGAGAAATGAAGCAATTTTTTGACACTTTAACGGATTAGCCTAGTTAATATGCATATTAACCAGTTAATCTATATAATAACTCATTTTTACACTTTAGCGGTAGCAAACATAACGCAATTCTCAAATCATTCAATAAAGATGCATATTTCTTTCAAGATTGCATACATTTGGGTTTCTGATAGCTCTGTGCTTATACAGCTCCTGGATATCGAAATCGCACCATGGTTTTTTTGACCTGAAATTTAAAAGCTGAACACATATTTCAATGTAATCCAATTTATAGACATCTGCATTTTTTAAACGAAAACTACTTTATTTTAGTCATTTATAAACATACCGCAATTATAAAAACTTTTTCTTTGAATCATTCATTTAATTGTCTTGAGTGAAAAATGATACAAAAAAGAGAGAAGCGTTCTACAATGATGCGCGGTGTCCTTTACAGCAGCAGTAAATCTTAGGACGAATGTGAAAATGTCCGACACCAACGTACATCATATGAATCTTCTCTGAATCTTGAAGGGGGTTTCAGTAAAAGAGTGATACTGCATAGAAACCTCTTTATACGGACCAAAAGAATTAGTTGAGACAAAAGCTATACATTAAAACTCCCAATTTGACACAGTTTAATAGATAAATTTTTCCAAAAATTTAAAGTATGGTATATAAAATCCTGTCATCGCATTCATTTTTATTTTATGGTTTACAGAGGTAAAAGATGTGTCTACTGGTCAATTTTTTAAATAATAACATAATAAGTTATATTTTTAGGTTGTTCCGTATATTTCAGTGGTTCCCAAATGGCGTTCTATGGAACCCTAAGGAAGAGTAAAAGGGGTTCTGCGAATTAGTTATTCCTTATAGCAGGGATGAATTTTGAAACCGGTGATTATATTTAAATACAACATATAATTCATAATTTATTTAATCTTTCTGTTGTCCTTAAGAAATTATTTCACGTGAAATATTAATGAAATAGAGATGGCATTTTTTGAAGAAAAATATAATATTTCTAATAACAATATATTGAATAAATTATAAAAACAAATAAGCATTTATAAAATATTTCATTGGTATTTCCTATCGCACACTTCAAATAAAACTAAAATAATTAAATTCTTTAATGAAGAAATAAGTTTCCTTAATAACCATATTCAAAGTTTATAGCAGTTCTTTTAACTTTTCATCTCGAAGTACACCATAATTCGTTTTTTTTTTTTAAATAAAAAATTTCTACTTATTCATATACACCAAAAACAAAATCATAGCTAGACTAAATATAACACAAGAACTGCAAATTTAAATGTCTGCCACAAATCCAAATTTTAGATTATTAATGATAGAAAGAGGAAAAACTTCATTCCTCAAATTAAATATTTCAAAAATAGTTTTTTTATATGTTTTAACCCTAACAAACTTCATTAATAAAGGCCTCTGAAAGATTATTAATTATTAAGGGTTCAGTAAGCGAAACAAATTGGGAACCACTGATAATTAGATTTCGTTCAATACGGTTACAGAATTAAATCTATAATTTCAAATTGTTAGATTATTAAACAGAGGTGGCATGAACTGAACAAACAAATTTAAATATACATAATATATTTTACACCTACACTGCCGCTCTCCATTCACCAGGAGTGATGCTCCATTCATATTTTTCTAATTAAATGCACATACATCATAGATATGCGAGGTCTGATACAGCAATTATAATTAATAAAGTCATACAGCTTGTGACAATACATAAAAGTAATATTCTACATTTAGTTAATGGTATACAGAGTGTCCACAGTAGTGACAAAAATGTGCATTTCTTAAATAGTAATGTTATGTTGTGAACATGTACCATTTGAAGGATCTGGATTACTACAGTTCAATAAATATGATATGCAAAATAAGAACTATCATTTTGTATTGTTAGTTTAATAGTTAAGGAAATGATGCATGAGCTGAACTAATTACAATAAAACTTAAATAATAAGTATTTTACATAAAGGATTTCAAAGCTGTTTCACTCAATACTAAGCATGCCTGTTTTCTTCTCAGCTACAAAGAAGAAGAAAAAATCTTATGACATGTTGTATTAATAAATTTTTCAATGAAAATAAAATGACTTAATTCATGTGTGTGGTAGCAGCTACAACTATTCAGATCTTACATCATAACAATAAACTGAAAAAACATATTCCCTTTTATGGATAAATTTTTAATTAAATATAATTTATTAATTTCGGAAAATTTTAAATAAAAAAAAAAAAAAACATTTGTAATTTTTGTATTTCGACTATATCAGGGAATATTAGATATGAATTACCCCTTACTTTTCAACTCAAGCATTTAAAGTGGTAGCGAAATTTAAACTTTAACATTTCATTATTAGTTTAATTAATTTAATTTTAACTTATATTTACTTAAAAGTTATACACCGATTATTTAATTATTGCATTACTGCCACTTAAAATATTGTGAAAAATGAGAATTTCCAGTTTGATAAGTATGTCATTCCAACAGAAATATTTTTGTAACACAGCATAATCATAAAATAATGTGAGGAGTTTTGATCCATATTACTAAAAACCTAATGGAAACAAATGTATACATTTATTTAAAACTATGAAGACAAGACCTTGGAAATAATAAAAAATGAATTGTAAAATAATGCTAGCCGCTTGAAAGAAATTTTATTTTTCATTTAAAAAAAATTAAGTTTATTTACACAATTTAATAAAGGAATTGTCACTGTGTGATCTTGTTTGGCCTCCAGATTTGATCTAATTTGATTCCGCAGTCTTCTAATTAATAATTCCAAATATTTATCATTTTTGAGTGATATATATATATATATATATATATATATATATATATATATATATATATATATATATATATATATATATATATATATATATATATATATATATATATATATATATATATATATATATATATATATATATATATATATATATATATATATATATATATATATATATATATATATATATATATATATATATATATATATATATATATGGGTGATTCTCACGAAGCATGACAATTCGAACCAAGAAATTTCTTCAAATTTAAAGTCTTCAAAATAATCTAAAAATTTTTTTGTATACTTCTTTAGCTACACTTATTAATATCTTATAGACAGCAGTGTAGTTTATTGACATTTGCTCGAGGAAAAAAAATATAATAGAAATTCACCAAATCTTGAATGCCAGGAAAATGATATATTACCTTAGAAGTTTAAAAAACAGTAATTTTAAGTTAATAGTAAGTAACTCAACTTAAGCTATATGTTAGATGGACCATAAATTGCTTAAATTAATTCTTATTATCCACTGTAGAAAGAAACAAAAAAAATTTTGTTGCTGATATGCACAGAATAAAATGATGTATAATAATCAATCATTAAATAAATAAATAACTTTGATTACATCCAAGCATATTACAATCATGCATAAACTTGGTTAATATTTGCTTTCCCTCTTTACAGTATTAGCAGTTAAAAAGAATTTCTGGTAACACTTCAATGTCCTGGCATTCATAAGCAGGAAAATGACAACCAGGATAATGACAAATTTGCCATTTTATAGCATATAACTTTACTTTTATTTAATATTTTGGCCGAAAACGCTTATATTCTGCAGAAAACAACAGTATTTCTTAAAATAACTCAGATAAATCTATGTAGATTTTGTTATTAATGATTTCAAGAGGCCAGGAAAATGACAGCATGAAAACCTACTGACCTTGAAAAATTTTTTGAAATAGATTTTGAGCCAGAAAATTGGTTCTTTATTCATGCAACAAGACATGTTCAGATGGGAGGGTATCTAATCAGTCTATTAACATAAGATATTGATTCCTGGCGCTATCTATTTCGGTTATAAATCACTAAATAAAAGTAGCCAGGAAAATGACAGATTTTTATGGGACAAACAAATTATTGACAGAAAAAATTATTTTAAACGAAGTTTTAGTAAGCAATACCCTTTGCGTATATCCTAGAAATGCTTACATAGGATAAGATAAAAAAAATTAGATTTTGAAAAATGTATGGGAAGTTTTGAAGCTAGTTATTATTGAAAATATTGTTTGGGACATACCAGGAAAATGACATTTTGATATTCAATTAAATTTTTTTAAGTATACAAAACAGCCAATGTTAGTGCAAAGTCATTTTAAAATGCTAACAGCAATGCTATTTATTAATTTTTTTTAAAAAAAAGCTCTTTTAGTTTTATAGTATTAGATCTTGGAGCAAATGACAGTGAGTTGTCATGTTTCGTGAGAATCACCCATATATATATATATACGTATATATATTTATGTATATATATACTTATATATTAGAATTTTTACATGATGGGAATTTTTCTTACGAAATACTTTTAAACTAAATGATTGAATTTATAAATAATACTTTTCGAATAGGGATATTTTTTAATTGTATTGAAATGAAATATTTAATTGTTTTTTTCAATATCTTTAACCCATCATAAAATATTTCTTATGATAGACTATTCTTAATTGGCATATAAAGCGTGAAATAAATAGCGTATAAAGCTTGAAATATAAAGCGTAAAATTGGCATATAAAGCGTGAAATGATATAAAGCGGCTTAATTGGCATGTAAGTTACATAATGTGAATTAGGAAAATTTTCTTTCAATTTATTAATTCTTGTATAATAATTGATTTTTAAAAATGCATCCAAATACATTCAGAAAAATATTCACGGTCATGAGTAGAATTTTTTTCTGAGGGCTGTTGTGTGTTTTAATGTTCTTTTTTCCAGGAACATAGTGTTTTGAGCCCTTTTTTTCCCCTTAAACTTTTTGTTTAAGAGCCTAACAACTTATTGTTTAGAAGCCTTTTTTTTTCCATGAATTGTTTCTTGGTGTTTTCATTTTCATGATTCTATTCAGAAAACACTCCAGTAAATTTAAAGCAAGAACGAAACCAAGCAAGTTTACTTTCTTTCCTTGTAAAAAATACCTCATGACTAAAAACATTAGAAAAAGGGCGATAAAGCGCCAAGAGAAACCACTACGGTTTGTCATTGGCGGGATTATCGAAACTTGAAGGGCCTATCGAATCGCTGAAGTTTTGAAGTTTCTCTGCATCTTCTTCACTCATAGATGCTCATAGACGAATGCAGTTAGAGGAAGATGATAGTTTCCTGTACTTTCATTTGACGATATTCAGTGGTGCATCGGGTGTGCGCAGCAGTGACTTCGATTTTGTGCTTGGAATAAATTTAATCATTCTTTATCTAAATATCAGTGGAATTATTTTCAAGGAACTTAAGTTCTACCTGTCATTAAACAGGTAAGATATTTATTTTTATCTATTATGTTTGATTAACGAATGACAATATCTGTGTTAAACTATAACATCGTCTAATTTGAACCCTATTATCGCGCAAATTAATCTTTCTTAAAAAAAAAAATTTTGTTCATTTTGAACTGAAATACGAATAAGTGTAATACTTTTATAAAATTATAATAAATTTTCACGATATTATGGTTCAAGGTACCGATATTATGGTTCAGCATTGATCAAATTTTATTGTGAGTATAGGCACCGAAGATGTTACATTATTACAAAAAACAATGGAATATTTCTTAAAACAATGTATTATAAAAATTTTCTAAGTTAGTCAGCTGTTTATTTTTAAATCGATTGATTCAGTAATCATTACATGCTGCACTTCATTTTGCGCATTATCACCGACAAAATTTGTTTATAGTACCGAAACGGCTGTATGTTTTTAGTTATTATAATTAGTGCTCGATGAGTAGTTTTCTGTATAAATATTTCTATTCAAATTAAACCATGCTACTCGTTTTTTAAATATTATGCATCAATATATTGTAATGCATCGCGTTATGGGAGCCTTAATATTTCTGTTTGAATTACTGTAAATTGACTATGTAGGTATCGAGAATGCTATATTATTAGTACCAAAAGCAATGTTCTGAGAATAATTCAAATTATTTTAATTATTTTAATGCATCCATTGATACTGCACTCTCTTTATTTTGTACTTTGTTACTGATGATATTTGTTTATTGTACTGAAAAAGCTGGATATGTTTTAATTTTTACTCATTATGAAGTTATTTGGGTATATATTTCAGTACAAAGTTAACCTGTCTTTTCATAACTATTTTACATTAACATATTGCTATAAATCGTGCTAAGTATATCTTTATTTTAGTACTTGAAGTATACTGTTAATTCTTTGCGAGAATTCTTGTAAATTCTATTTCTATGCCGGGTGAATTTAGAAATTGTTTTTGTAAATTTGGTTTTAGTAAAAGCTTTTTATTAGTTTGTTAGTCAGGAATTAATAATTGCCTTCTTTGCATTTTAGTTAAATTATTGAACTTAGTGTTACTTATACTAAAATTATTTTTCTGATTTTTATTTAAACTGTAATTATTGAGTTAACTATTACTATTATTATATATGAATAGGTATGTAGAACGATTCATGTTACTGAAAGATTTGTGTTGATATTATATATCAAGCGCAAATAATTAAAATATTCAGTTGGGATTCAATGACTTAAATATTTCCTGCAACTCTTATTAAATGTTTTGTTTTATTGTTCAATATTATTTTGCCCCAGATTGCTTACCTCTCTCAAAAAAAAAGCATAATAATAATAATAAAGTTGTAGTGAACTTTTTTTTAAATCCCCTTAAACTTATTGTTTAAATCAATGAACTTTTGTTTATTGTATGAGGTACACTTAAACGCTTTAAATGTGATTAATTTGAACACTAGCGTATTGCTAGCGTACTTTTAAGGTAAAAAAAATAGTATTAGGAAATAGTAATGTTTTTAAGCAACAAAAGTTACATTCTTAATTAACGCAATGGCAATAATCAAGTGGAATAACATAATCATGGTGTTTATTTATTTTACTACTTTACTATTTTGTATTTTTTATTTCACATTTGTCTCAATTCCAGAAATTTTTTTTTTTTTAAATTGGCTTTTGTATTTATAATTATTCATAATTTTTTCTAAAATTATTTCAACCATTCATAATTTTTTTTAAGATTGGCTTTTATATTTATAATTTAAAGAAAATTTCTGAAAAGTGCATTAGCTTTCATTTCCGCAGATTTTTTATTTAAAAAAAAAAATTATTTTTAATTTATTCATCCATTACTTGATGTTTAATGTAAATTTCTGTAAAATTAACTTTTGATGAAACATCAGAAATAAATCCATTATATTTAACTGCATTTCTTTTAGAGATATAGAAATCCAGCGAACTAAGAAAATGATTTACGATTTGACGTTCTTTTGTTGTAATTTGATTTACCGGATTCATAGATGAAGTTAACTCGCTTGTCTCCCATTATAAACCTCATTATGGGGTATGATTAATGCGAATTGAAATAAAGCGTACTACTTCCGTTGGTGCGTGTAAAGAACTGGCACATTATACGGTTTCTTTTTTATAAATATTCTTGATTTGTGCAACGCCATACGGATCTCATTTTATTTTATTTTTGACCTTGCAATATTATTCTTTGAAACTAGTTTCTTATAAACCTATTTTTAACATTTTAATATATAATATTAGTAAAATAGGCTTTCTTTCAAGAATGATTTAAACTATTTTTTTTTCAAAACCTCATTTGAGGCTCTTCAGTTATTACATAACCATATTTTTCGCAATTTTGGGCTCTCCTCACCTTGTCAGTAAAAATAAAATTTAAATGTCCCCCCCTAGCAAGCATCCCCCCTCCCGCGTTAAGTGCGTTTTCATATTTGGCCGGCCTCCTATTATGATTCAGCAAATAATATGCTTACTTTTTTCACTGAAAACATGACAATATTCAACACTTAAAAAAATTAATTTAGAAGATTTTTTTGAATGTTGCTATATTTTTTTCTCAGAAATATTAAAGGACATTTCTTTCTTTTTTTTTTTGTATGTTAAAAGTTTGTAATCTCACTTTTGATTAAAAAAATGAATAAATAAATAAATAATGCTTTTGACACAACATTCAAACAAATGGTAAATTTTTGAATATCTATATTGATTAAATAAATAAGACTGAAAAGAAGACATTTTTTATAGCAGTTTATAAATCTAAAAAAATCTTGGACAAGGAGGACAAAAACTTTCTTGGAAAATTCAGCTTTACGTTTTTGTCAAAAGAATTTTCTTTTTTGTCATAACCTTTACGTTTTTGGCTATATTTTTGCTTTCTTAATTTCCGAATTTAATAATTAATAAAATACGAATTTCTTATTTAATAAATACATGTGCGTAAAAAGAACAGATTGTTTTTCATAAATCAGTCTAAGTCAAAAAAGCCTTTTGCAAAAAGTCAAAAAAACTTATTTGAAAAATTTAAAAAGTTAAAGAGGCAGATGACTCTAGAAGGATACTATACCACGTTAGAAGCCCTTCTTGGCGAATTCATTTTCACTCACAATTTAAAATTTAAAATGTAGAAAAAGTGAGTTCGGGTAAAAAAAAAAAGTGGTTTCAAATGCTGAAAAAAAATTTTGAAGTATCAAAATGAAAACAAATTATTCTCTTAAAGAGTTAATTGATTTTCTACTTTTTTAAACATGAATTAATTTATTTTAAAATCAGGAGCGAAAACTTTTATCAATAAAAAAAATCGATCCAATTTTGCGATAGTGTACATAGTGATAGGTATCGTGATAGGTGTTTTGTGTACAGTATAAGTGAAACAAAATTTGGCATGAAAGGTTTCTTCTGCAGTACAGCGTCCTCTTAAAGAATTAATTGATTTTCTACCTTTTTATACATAAATTAATTTATTTTAAAATTGAGAAAGAGAAATTTAGCAATGAAAAAAAAATTATCCAATTTTGTGATATGATAATTCAAAAAATACATAATCGTCGTTTTCTGTAAAATATCTTATTCTTTTTAAAAATTGTATGACGCTAAAATTTTAATACACAAACGAAAATTTTATCAACTGAAAATTAAATGAATGAATTTGAAGTAAAAATCTTTAATTAAATCGACTTTTTTTTTTGTTATCATGTCTTCTATTTTCTTCAAGCCTATACCTATGGCCGTTAAATAAACATTTATCTCTAATTTTCTACTGACACTCACTCAAACAAACCCTGAAATGATCCGATTCCAAGAAGAACGAAATTGGTGCATGAAATGTTCTGGAGTTTCCCTAAAGAGTGTTGTTAGACAATAAGAATAAAATAAATAGTCATCAATCTTTTACCTGTTAGCTTTACTGATTTCAACGGAAAAAGGAGGGGGAGTTGTGAAAATTCAACCTGTTTACATCCTTGCTTTTCCCGCGAAATTACCAAAGAGGAAGTATTGGATTCCCCTAATAAGCAGAGTACACATGAAGAAGATGCATTTATCATTTGAACGAAGGAGTCCAGAACTAATTAGGGATTAATATTACACTTACACCAAACCCCAGGAGAAAACTATTTAACGCTTAATGAATGCCCAAACGCTGGCTAAAGGTTTTTCTTCTTCGAGGAAGCTCATAAAATAATTGGTATTTATTTATTTATTTTTTATAATTTTTACAGTAAAATCCGAGCTTTTCGGAAGAACACCGGGGAAAAACTTGCCTTCATGTTATGTGAACTTATAAATCTATTTAATTCGAACCATTGAGTCAAAATTCAATGAAATTAAATATTTTTTTGAATGAAATAAAAAAAATTAAAAAAAAATAATATTGATTGACGAAATTTTTGAATGAAATAAAAAATTTCAAAAAAATAATATTATTTACGGATAGATTCAAAGTCTACAGAAAGGATTTTTCTTGCTTCATACTATTTAACAAAATGATTCCCAGTTCTGAAATTATTCTGAATTTTAAAAATTATACTTATTATACTGTGTTATAATAATAATATACAAATAATACTTTTTCAACTAGTTTTTTTTTAATAATTGTATTAAATACTTTGTAATTTCAGATAGCAATTTTTAATTTATCACAAGATTAAAAGAGGATTATTGTTATTTGTTACAGTATTAATTAAAAAAAACTATCGCACATTATATAATTTCATCGAATTACTTAAATTAAAAATTCCTTTCACTCAATTTTAAATTAAATTTTGTATTATAATTAACTTTTGTAAAAATATCTAATTACTTTGTAATTAAATTAATTACGTTGTAATTAATTAAATGACATTACACACGGGTTCAACGATCTGAATGGAATCGTACATTACATTTAAATAATAGTTAATGAAGAGCTTTTTCCGGTGCTTCATTTCCCGGTTTTTTGCTCCTCTGCTTTTTTTCTGGTTTTCCTTCTGGTGCCTTTTTTTCCGGTATTTTTTTTCTGTGTTTCGCGGAAGTGGACCCAAACTGTTTGCCCGAGTTTTTTCGGGTGAATCCACCTGAGAAAATTCCCTTTTCCCCAAAGTGCGTACTGCATTCATAATTTTTACTTTGAAAACTAAATAAGTGTTATAATTTTTATTATTGTTATTATTTGAATTTAAAATTTTAAACACTTTAATGGAAAATTAGTTGGATCAATAAAACTTTTTATCAGTTCTAAAACCAACAATAACATATTAATGCCTTTAATTAGAATAGAAATGTGAGATCTTATGAGTTTTTGAAGAGTACATTAATGCTTTTTAAACAACTTGCGAAGTTTCTTGGTAGAAAAAATAGGTTCTATACAGCTTTGTTGATTAAACTGTTATTTTCTTTTATTTTGCTTGGAAAAGGATTTATATGACTCAAATAAGATAATTTCTATTAAAATCGTGATTTATTTTTATTTTAATACTACTTTTCTTTAAAAAAATATATGAAAATGCACTTTTAATACAATATACAAAAAGAAACTTATATTAACCAATTAAAAAGTACGAAGAAAATTTATTAACAACTGGTTTAGTTAATTTAGTTAACAGCAAATAGCAATTTTATATATTTGCTAAATATATCACAATTTTTTTTCTAGAAAGAGAGAAACGTTTAAACTTTTTAAATCTTATTACTACTTATTCATTTTTCTAATTGTGTAATTTCATTTCTTATAGCTCATGATTTTTTCAATAAAAATTTCAGTATTTATAATTTACCCACTCCTGGTCTGTTATTAAAATAATTATTCAATTTCTGATTCAAGTTTTTTATCTCTTACTTTAACAACTTTAATTTTTTTCTAAAATAAGTGAATCAGCATTTTTACTGCTTGAGCCTGCAATATATAAGTAGGAAATTTTTAACAACAAAACCAATTGTAATTCAAAGCAAGAATACTAGCACTACAAAATAAGTCAGAAATATGCTAAAATGTCAAAATATACTCTGAGAAAAAAAATATATGGTCAAAACTACAAAAAAAAGAAGAAAAGAAAGAAAAAAGCTCTGTGAGAACACATTAAAAGCTTGGTAATTTTTTACCGAAGCGCTTTGGCAATAATTTGTTTGAATTTTATCATGATACTTTAGATCATGGCATAAAAAAAACTTAAGCAATCGGTGAAATTTACTTTTCAGTTTTAAATTTTTTACTAAATGTGTGGTAATAAGAGCTATAGTTTTGAAAACCAGAACTTCCGGTAAACAGTTACCATATGAACGGAAAAATTACCAAATCAATCTTTTAAATACCGTATGTTTTGGCTTTATTAACCAGAATTATGTTTTTTTTTCTTTTTTTTTAACCAGAAATGTCATTACCATACAGTTCTGTAATTTTACGAAAACTCTTTTTTCCGTGTAATAATATGCACAATATATGTAACAATTTTTAAAAATGTACTAGTACGTCAAACTCTACTAATTTTACCCTCAGGACATTTATTTGTTAACGAGGAAAAAAAAACTTTTTGTGAATAGTAATTTTTCAATTTGTAAATGCAAAAATTATAAATTTCAGTTCAAATAACGTATTTTTAACTCGTTCCAAAATGTTGTGTCCAATGCTTATCTTTCTAAAAATTTGTGCTTAACATATCACATGTCAATTCTACTCTCAAGAAGAAGAAAAAATTATAATTCTTTCGCTTACATTACACTTTAAATTTTAAACAAAAAATGATAAACATATTAGAATCTTATCGTCAACTTTTTGAATTTAAATCTAAAGAAATTTTTGAAATATCATAAATATATGCTTACATTCTAGAATTATCATTTGTTAAAACAAAATTAAATGAACATTTTAAAATTTTTCATTCATCTATAAAATGTTTTTTATTTAACCTTGGCTTTTTGAAAAGATTTCGTATTTTGCAATTCAGAAAGAGCGAGCTTAAATTATTTTATTCGATGATTACAGAATTCCGAGTATGAAACCAAAATGCGCAGAATTCTTCTTTTTATCATTTCAATTAAAGAAATCTCTCATCTTTCTGATTCATACAACAAAAAGCATAGTAATAAATTCTATTCATAACCTTGAATTAAATTATTTTTCGTATTCTTTCAGTCGTTTATCACTATCTTTATTTATTTCCCTCATTGAAATATCCTTTTTAGATAAAATATTCTATTCTATTTCTGTGAATCATTATTTTAGATGAGTTTTTAAAGTTTGATATAGGTACTTTAATTTTATTTGAAGAGCTTTACTCTTCTAGAAAAGTTGTCTTTCAATTCACATGAGCAAAGAATTTTGTAAGTAATAAATTTTTTTCTCCTAAAATATCTAATTTTTTTAAAATTCTTTAAAAATTTTAAATGAACTACTTAATTGAAAAACTTAGATTAAACAAAATTATTTGAAAAACATAGCTAATTAGATAAATTGTTTTCCAACATAAAATTTATACGGAGTGTCTCAAAATTCAGTCAAGAAATAATTTTGAAAGAAAGCACAAGTACTTAGCTTGTTACGTAATTAAGAAAACTGAAATTGTACTCTATCATAAATTTTTTACTCTATAGGGGTCATGTAGGAAAAATGAAAAATAGCAAATCAAGTAAATGACCACCGGTTTAGCTAAACTCTTATATAAAATTTTTCACCTACAATAAATGTGGCTAAATTACATTGATCAGACAATTTATTACCCCCTTCAAGGTGTGATTAGTTATGTGCTTGTTAGCATAAATCTCTTTGGAAAAGGTCAAGTGAAGAGAATTCTGTAACTGTAACTTACGGCTCTCAATTGCATGACCTGGACACCCAATTTTGATCATCAAAACGAGAAGTTTCCAAACAGGGAATGTCTTAACAATTTTCAAAATATTCTTCCAGAGACGCGAATTTAAATCCTGCGTGAATTTTGAGGCACCAATTAAAATATTTAAAAGGCATTCAAAATCTACTATTTTGTCACTTTTCGAAATCTGTTGGAAATGATATCGTCGAAAAGTTACCAACCCCTGAGTTCGATAAGTTTTCTTCAGCACCTAAGGCCATGAAAATTGTTAAGTTCAGAGTAAAAAAGCAAAGCAAAGCAAAGCATAAAGGCGAAACTCTTTTTTTTTTAAATTCTCTTTTTAAAAAGAAATGAAAGCAAGTTAAAAAAATCGCTTTTATTTTCGTGTATATTTCTCAATTAAATTATAAAAATTCTAATTCGATTGCGTTTCCTACTAAATTGAGCATGTTTTTTTAAGCAAAATATAACTGAATCACGTGAAGTTATAGTTTGTCTCAAGTAAGAACTCCCCTTGCCATTCATCTGGACCTGTGGCGGTGACTATGGTAACGAGGTATAACTATTTCAAGTCGGTGTGTGGGGTCATTGTTTGGTGTCGTGTCGGTGAGAAAAAGGGAACATTTTTCTTCGGTCTATTCTGTTTGTCTAAGAGTGAAGAAAAGCTACCCTCTCTGAAATGAGGTATTCTTGCTTCCATAGCAGCAGAAGGCCTCAGACTTCATGGCGGGAGGAGTTCTTACCATAGACAAACTATACATACTCTCTTCGAAGCTTGCATTATCGTTCTTGTCAGTAAGCGATTATAAATTCAGAACCTATTGTCTTAAGAAAAAATAAAAGTCTAATATTCTAATTTAAAAGACCAGGGCGCATTTAATATTTTTGTAATTGAGTGTCTGAGCTGGAACATAATTTAGATTGTGAAAGATGACTCAATTCTTCTTATTTTTCATACATTAAATAAACAAAGCTTAAAACAAATTATAAAATTTTTAAATTTCAAATGCGTCGTTTGCTTTCTTAGAAAACTTAATTTATAATTAATTTTTTTTCGTTATATACTGTATTAATATAGCTAGCTCACTTGCTAACACAAAAAGTTTATTTATATAATCTGCTAAAATCAATACAAACCTATTAAGAAATAGTCGAACATGAAATAGTCGACATTGATCCACTCAAACGATGAGATTTAAAGATTTTAACATTTTACAGTACCATCTGGCGTTGAAATTTAGAATTGAAACCAGTATAAAATAAAATGTTTTTGTATATCAAGTAAAATATTTTTGATCGAAATTATAAATCAACAAAATTTTAATTTTATTCCATACTGTAGTTTTTCTGAAATTTTGCTCTAAAGCCTGGAAAATACAGTTTTGAGAAAAATCAATTAAATATAAATTTCAAAAAAAAGTTAGCAGCATATTTGGAATTTAAATTAAAATACAACTGTGTCTACTAATTTCGTGGAAAATTAAAAATGTAAATCATGCGCTATATTTCGATGCATGTTTTAAATTACGCATCGAATGACGATTCAAAGCTACGTTTTATTTAAACATTTTGTAAATTTGCCATAATCTTACATTTAAACTAATATTCATTTATTTTATAAGTGATTAAAAGATCAAAGTTAATTAAGCATTTAAAGATGAAAATGAAATGTTCTAAATTTAAAAGCTTGGCAATTTGATTGAGTGTTTTTTTTTTTCCATGAGGAGCTTATGACAGTGTCTCTCAGATAAGTGATAAATTTAGAGTTCTTCTGGGACGAAATCCTTGAGTTTACTTATGACTTTGGTTGAAAGAAACGCTTAAAGAAAACAAACTTTTAACTTCAATTTGCTTGGGATCAAATTTTGTTTTCAAACTTGACAATAAATTAATGTATGCAAAATTAAGTGTTACATTATTATAGGATTTACTTAACATTTATTATTTGCTATGCACTCGAGCAAAACAGTATAAATTTCATCATAATTGGCTCTAATCTCAAATAAAGTTAGCCTTTCTTTTTCCTCTTTTCGTTAGATATAGTTTAGCTGTTCTTGAAGAAAACTTTTTTTTCTGATTTTTCAACATGATTTTGTAAAAACAGTATTATTTTTAATTTATTATAAAGAAAAATAGTTCTTAGTCGTACAGAGTATGTTATATAATTACACAATACTCAAATTGGCCCAAGTTAAAAGAAAAATTTCATTTTTCTGAATAAATGCAACAAGAGTTTTTAATTTTTTCTTATTTTTTAATTTTTATGAAACAGTCGATGTTCATCACGGAGAACAAATACTTTGAATTCCTAAAGTCGTGAATTATAGTGGTATATTGGATTCTAAAGGTTCAATAATTTCAGAAATTTTTTTGCAGATTATTTATTTTAGAAGGAAAAACTTTTTGTCTAAGATCGTTTATAAAGATTAGTAATGTATTTTGAAATTTTCATTAAATAGTCTATATACTTTAAAGCACATGTACTTATTACCGGAATTTATTATTAATCGGCTCTTTCTTTTAAGAAATTTTCATAAGATCCTCCTCTACTCAAAATTGCCTCTTTTTTTTTTTTTTTTTTTATTTCAACTTTTTCTGAAATATTTATATTGTTGATGTATCGTTGAGAACAAATACCCGAAATCGTTTATATTGATTATGCTTCGATCTATTTGGAAATTTTACTTGAAACCTGGGAGTCATCCAGGTGAACAAATACTAAATACCAAAGAACATTTATATTATGTACCATTCCGAGCTTTCTGAAACTTTTATAAGATTGTTGACATATCTTGAAGAACAAATACTTTGTACCTGATATTATTCATGTTGTTTGCAATGTTTGTTTATGAGATGTTAGTTTTCTCGACGCAAAACAAATACTTAATGCCCAAAACCGCTTACACTTCATTGTATTCCCTCCTTTTTCTAAATCCTTTATATTATACTGAAAAATGTTTTTAAACGTTTCTTTAAACTTCTTAAAATTTTTAAATAAAGTTTCCATATAAGTTATGTATTTTGTTTTCCAGATATCTTCTTCTTTTCCCCTTCATTTGTGAAACATATGACGTTTGTTTTCTCTTTAAATTCAATTTCCATTTAAATTTTACATTCATATTCAAAAAGAAAAAGTGAGTTTAAACTAATTTTATTTAAAAAAAAAAATCAATTATGATTCTAGTTTTTTCAGCTTACCTTTAAAACCTTCTTTAACAACTTTCGTTCAAAAATGCTATAACCATCATTAAGTTGTCAGCCTTATTTACTGTCTGTAGCCATTATCAGTTCATAAAAATAATTAATTCGTTGACAAAATATAAACATTTGCTGACATATCAACACTTTTTCTAAGGACATAAAACGAGAGAAAAAAAAACTAACTAAAAAGATAATCGAATAAGGAAGAGTTGAAGTAGTTAACGTCTGGAAAAGAAAAGCGAAAGTAAATGGAAGTAAAATCCATAAAAATCTTGTATCCAAGTTAACTTTGACAGCAAAACTACTGTAAATAACATTGACCAGAAACGGATGTTTGTATTCTTAAAAGTAGACCGCTTCTTAATTAAAACGAAAAGAAAATTAATCGTTATGGATTACGTTTTCCACAGATTTCGTACTATTTGTGTGAATAATAACAAAAATAAAAACTTCACCATAAACTGTCTTGAAAAAAAAAGAAGAAAAAACACCAGACAATTTGGTTTGATTGAACTAGCAATTTTGCTCAGCCTCCGAAGATGAACGAAATCGTTACTCTCAATTGAGCATGAGTGGCAATTTTGACATAAGGCAGCCGCTCTTAGAGAAAAAGACGCTAGAAAGAAACCAGAGAAGATTAAGAAATCGGAAGAAAAAAGTGAAAGGATCTGTGATGGTACAGAGGAGGAGAAAAAAAGAAAAGAAGAGTGAAAAAGTTCAGTAAATAAATGATCTTCAATTGAAGTTACTCGTCTAAGTAATCAATTATAATTGAATGATATTTTTGGATAAAAAATTGCGTTTGTGGATTGGAGAATTTCTTCGTTTGGATTTCTAAAAGTAATTTTAGTGAGACTAATAATTATTAAATATTCTGTGATGGTAATCTGTGATGGTACAGAGGAGGAGAAAAAAAAGAAAAGAAGAGTGAAAAAGTTCAGTAAATAAATGATCTTCAATTGACGTTACTCGTCTAAGTAATCAATTATAATTGAATGATATTTTTGGATAAAAAATTGCGTTTGTGGATTGGAGAATTTTTTCGTTTGGATTTCTAAAAGTAATTTTAGTGAGACTAATAATTATTAAATATTCTGTGATGGTACAGAGGATCTGTGATGGTACAGAGGAGGAGAAAAAAAAAAAAAAAAGAAGAGTGAAAATGTTCAGTAAATAAATGATCTACAATTGAAGTTACTCGTCTAAGTAATCAATTATAATTGAATGATATTTTTGGATAAAAAATTGTGTTTGTGGATTGGAGAATTTTTTTCGTTTAGATTTCTAAAAGTAATTTTAGTGAAACTAATAATTATAAAATATTTGGGGGAGTTCTTATACGTAAGCACCTAAGGGGGGAAGGGGTTTATGACTTGCTAATTTTTGCTGACAAGTGGAGTAGGTAGGGGATGAGCAATGCGTACATAAAACACTGAAATATCTTTATTTTTCACTTTTTTAATGCAAAAATAATGTAAAAAAAGGACACTTGGAAAAATTCTAATTTGGAATAAAAGCTAATTTCGGGGAGAAAAAAAGTTTGAACATAAGTTCCTCGAAGAGTTTCGAATGTCAAAAACTTGTCAACAGTTACTTCTCAGAATTTTATAAAACGAATGAAAGCGCAAATTTTGTTTTATGCAAAGTTGCGTGTTTAATTTTAAACTACTCTTGAATTTATATAACTTCAATAATTTTCAAACGCAAGAAACAAAGGGGGGGAGGCTGCTTTGACTTTCTTACGTGAGGAAGGAGGGGGTTTGTGATTTGTTTATTTTTGCTGAAAAGGGGGGAAATGAATCAAATCGTCAAAATTATTCTTATGTAGCATTTGAACAACCCCTTTCATATGTTAGATATTTAGTTTTATAGTACACTAGTTTATAGTAATTTGAGTTAGTTAGTTTGAGTCTTTTTTTTTTTATTGAACTAGAGGGCTCCGCCCCCTGCTCGCTGACGCTCGCCAACCCCCGGAGAATTGCTTCGCAATTCTTGCTTGGTTTGCTTCGCAAAACCAAGAATGCTTTGATTTCATATATTTCAATATTAAACTGAATATTAACTGTTATCATCGAAAAGAATTAATTTTCTTAAATGCAGAATAAGCAGTGTGTCAATATCAATGTCACTTTTTTTCGTTGACTACAGTTCCTTCTATGTCCTATTTGTTCTCTAAATGAGCCAAAATTGTCAGAAATTAACATCAATGTGCAGATTATAATATTTTTCAATAAGCAATATTGTTAAGAACAGGGTAATTTTTAAAAAAATATTTTAATAATATTCAGCAAAATAACTATAAATGAAAACATTAATTTTGCGGAATTAAAATAAACAATGCACCAATAGCATTTTCTTTACGCTAAATACATTTATAAATTTGACATTATATATATATGTTATAATATTTCTCTATATACAATATTGTTAATGACAGGATCATCTTTAATAAATATTTTAATGTTCTCCTTCGTTGTGCATCTTGACAATGCCACATATAATTGACCATGAGAAAAAATAGGCCGTTCAATATATAGCCCAACTTTATCGAAGGTTTGGCCCTGGGCCTTATTAATTGTTAAGGCATAAGCTAATCTAACAGGAAATTGTCGTCGATAAAGCACAAATGGTAAGGAAGAATTGTTGTTGCGACTGTGTAGCAATTACACACATTCTCTTTTAGCTCAACCTTTGTTAGTTTAACTTTTTTTTTGTTAGTTGAATCATCATTAGGTTGTATAAGCAAAAGAGCATTATTTTCTTCTATACTATGAAGTTTACGTTTTTCCCGCTTTCGATTAGCTTTTGCATTGAGTTGCGACTTTTTAGTAATGTTAGGTCTTTTCTTTTTAGGTATTACTTGTAAATAAACAAATCGAATTAAGATTTAAAACCAGATTAAACTTACGAATTAACGTTTTAGAAAACAAATAATCAGATTAATCAATATATCAATACGAAATAAGTTGAGATGTTGTAAAACTGAAGAATGAAATTCTAACTATTTTGTGATTGGTTGCATCTCTGAAAAAGAAAATTCAGACTTGTAAATCGCTTTTTTAAGCTTGCCGTTTTCAGACATGTGATTGGCTGTTGTGAACGGCGGTTATTCTTCATTATTAACTGCAAAATCGTGCTTTAAAACTAAAATAAGTAAAAATTTAAAATTATGT